>NC_142602.1:47973752-48167597 GCF_041222555.1 Hakea prostrata | reverse complement strand
CGAACATTCCCGAGTCATTGATCCGAAATGACTCTTCTACTCTTAGAAGTGAATAATAGAACACCGGATTAGAAACTTGAACTTTGAGGCATAACAGTAACATTTCGAATAACATACCATAATTATACTTGAACAAATGTCACTAATGCAAGGAAAATAAAAGTGCATAACATACAATAATTAAAGAGAAACAAAATGAACTTCATTAATTTCAAAAGTTTTTACAATGATTACATCCGAAATGCATAAATGGAAAAATCCTAAAGGTACAGCCTATCTAGGTGATCTACTCGATCTCTATATGCTCGAACCCTCGCTAGCCGAGTCACCCGATGCTCTATCTCATCCTGTCGAGACTCCATCCTCTCGTACATCTGCTCCCGTCCGACCCTCCATCCTCTCTAGCATGGAAGTCATCGATCTCATCCGTGTACTAAGATCCGAAGTCTCCGGAACCGCATGTGAAGGGCCACCCGCCTCGAAATGTGATGAAGGAAACTCGTGATGCACGAGCTCACCTCGCGCATACTCAGATCATCTCCGGCCCGATCATCACTATCGGACCGATATCCTCTCCTCCATCCTCCCGATCCCTGATCCTCATCCTCCGATTCATCATCATCCTCACCCTCCGGACCAGGAGATCTCTCTAACCGATGTAGTCTCATCCGTCGAATGGTCCGAGTCCCAATGGGGTATCCCCGTGATCTAGTGTCCATCGGAGTATCCCCGAAACTCACCCCGAAATGCTCGAAGATCAAAGTCGAAGCCTCCCCATAGCAAAGGTTCAACATGCTAGGCCGCAGAACCAAGTCCAAGATGACCCGCTGAATGATGTAGGAAAGATCGATCTCGAAGCCCATGTAGATGCGGTAAATGACCAAGGCCTCCATCACCGTGACCCGATGGTGATGTCCGGCTTTCGGCATGATGTTTCGGCCGACTATGCGACCGATAATATGTGCAGAACCCGTCATCCGTCCGCTAGTCCACGGTGTGAAGCATCGGCGGCTATCCCATAGCGTAGAGCATATCTCGCGAAGCTCGTACGGCATCGATGGTTGTCTGTGTCTGCTCCCGCAGGTATCCACACACACCGCCGTGGATAGTAAGGGACCCGCAAGATCTCAGCCGGTGTCCGGTAGAGAAGCGAATCCGAGTCCGAAGGACCCCGCTCCCGAGAACAAGTCCGAGTGGATGTCCCCGGCCCCGAGCCTCCTTCGTGTAAGTAAGGTTGCCGAAGAACAACCTCACTAGCTCCGGTATACCGGCAAATCCTCGGTGAAGAGGTGAGTCCACCGTAAAGTGTCGAACCTCCGCCGGATCCCCGAAGGCTCCGAGCTGGCGTAAGTGAAGTAGACGCCCATCTCGATGTTACAATAGCTGAAGTAGGCCTCGCATGCAAACTCGGCCCGAGGTGTGTCAAACAGGGTCCGGTCTCCTAACCTCCTCTCTCGGGCCCGAAAGGAACCCGACCTCCGCCCCTAAGAGCACCTACGATGCGACCCTCGACCTCTACCTCCTCCTCGTCCTCCCCTCTCGCATGATGTATCCGTGGAAGAGACAAGAGACATTTCCAATTAGTGCTATTTCAAGATTTGAGCCAAAAGGGTATTTTCGTAATTTTTCGGAAAATTTCAAATTTGGGGGAAATTTGATTTGAACATACTAGCATGTGCACAATACTTGGAATTTCATGTCTATGAAGTTGTTTTGATGAAAATCGATCGAAAACATGGATTAAAGCGAAAAATTCAGCAAGAAGAAATTTGGGGATTTTGCAATTTAGGTCAAAATTGGATTTTTGAAAAGTTGAAATTGGTTAAATCAAATTGTATGGACCTATCTACAATGTCATCTTGAGCATGTAGCATTTGATCTCATGCGAAAATTTCAAGCGGTTTGAGAGAAAATGAAATTTTTCTAAAGATATCGATTTCGGTATAAAACTTTGCGAGATGAGCACCAAATGTGTTAAAACTTGTTGTCTATGCATGTCATTGTGTTTAAAACCTAGGGAATATGTTTCTAAGCATTCCTAAGCATGATTTCTAGCATTGGATACAAGTAAAGCATGGTTTTATTGAAATGCAAGCATGAGAAGATGAAAATGGAAGAAAGAATGAGAGATTTACCTTGTTTGTGAAGATGGTGTGTTGTGGTGTTGTTGTTGAAGCACTAAATCACCTCAAGAACACTTGTGGGAACTCTTGGATATTTTCCCTAGAGCTCTCTCACCTTTGGAAGAAGTTAGAATGAGGTTGGAATGTGGAAATGAGGCTTATAATGCGAATTTTCGTATTCTGCTCTTCATTGGTCGACCGATTGGTCGACGGGTCACTCGACCAACCACTCGACCAATGGTCACAAGTTGACCTCATTTGCTGTTGAATTTTTGGAAAATGTGATTTTTGCCTTATGGAATATTGTTTGATGACTATATGGATATATTTGAGCATGATTTAAGTTTTCAAATCATTTGGACTTGTGGTTTATGTTGAATCTTCGAAATTCGGTATTTTGATGTTCTCGGTTTTTTTGGAATGGTTACTCCGAGAAGTGGGCGTGGTGAATCCAAAGTGGTCATGGAGGTGGTGAAATACCTCGAGGAGGTGGTGAAGTACCTCATGGAGGTGGTGAGATACCAAATGCCGATCGTGGTACTCATGAGATCCCCGGTGCCCCGAATGTTGGAAGTTTCGTAGATATTGCCAATATCATGGGCAATATGATGCAAAGCAAGCAGCTCGGCTCAACCAGATGTTGGTGGGTTTCATGACTCGCATAATGAGACCCGGGCTGGTGCTAATGTGAATCCTCATGCCGCAATCCCGAATGCGGGAGGTTTAGCTGAACTCCTCATACTCGCCTCGATGGAGAGTTTTCTCAAGATGCAAGTACCCACTTTTACCGGAGTTACCAAGGACCCCTTGTTTCCTAACAAGTGGCTTCGTGAGTTGGAGAAGGCTTTCCGGCATCCGCAATGCTCGGAAGCTCGAAGATTTTGTTTGCCGAGCGTGTTGCAACAAGAAGCCGATGCATGGTGGATCTCCACTCGTCCTGCTTTTGGAAGGTTTGCATGCAGGAGTTGTAACTTGGGAGTTATTCAAAGAGGCTTTTTGTATGAACTACTTTCCCGAGGCGGTGAAGGATGCAAAGGAAGCCGAGTTTATGATTCTCGACTCAAGGAACTTTGTCCGTGTTGGAGTACCAACAGAAGTTCGAGGAGCTTCATTTCTTTGCTCCGCATTCTTTGAAGGAAGACCTCGCCAAAGCAAAGAAGTTCTTCAAAGGACTGCGCCCGCCATTAAAGCTTATCTCACAACCCAGCCTATAGTGAGCTATGCTCAAGTGGTGCAGAACTCGAAGAAGTTGGAAGAAACAGAGAAGGAAAGTGCTCGTGTGCAAAAGCCTTGGCGCTCAAGGAATTCTGGTTTGGTGGATCGCAATGACCGTCGTTATGTGAGACCTACACCCTACCCCACTCCTACCTTCGTGCTAAGAGTGTAGGTCGGAACACGGGTTTTCAGCAGCCCGGCCGCTTAAACAAGATGGCGGAAACCGACCACCAGCAAATGCAAGTGCAAGTGCAAGTGCGAGTGCAAGGCCTTTTGTTCGGAAGCCCTCCGTTGCAGCCACCCCCGTTGGATCCAAAGCAATCCCGTTTGCTTCTACCGCAAGCAAGCTGGTCATTTTGCTCGTGCTCGTCCGGGCGGCCGCCCCAAAGCCTCCGCCCAAAATGGTGAAGAGTGCTCTCTCCTCCTCCCTCTCGGTAGAGTTTTCAGTATTTCCAAGATCGAGCAGGATCCAAGCCATGATGTGATTACTGTGTACATTGTTAGTCGCTTCTATTTCCGCATTTGTCTTATTTGATACGGGTGCATCTCATTCGTCTCATGTCATCTCGCATTCATCAAGAAGACTAACCTAATCCCCGAGAAGTTGTCTAGTTGTTTATTGATTAGTACACCTACTGGTCCTGTTGTGAAACTAGATAAGGGGTTATCTAAATGTCCCGTGTTGATTGGTGAGAAGAACTTGGAAGCCAATTTTGTGATTCTTGACATGAAGGACTTCGATGTTATTTTGGGAATTGATTGGTTGACAGCCCACAAAGCCGTGTTCCTTTGTTCCTCAAAGAAGATTCAGTTCCATATTTGTGGAAGTCCGGTCTTTGAATTTCAAGGTGAAAAGAGAAGGGTTTGTAAGAAGGTGCTGTGTCACGACCGATGCAAGTCTATGCCCTAGTGGATGATGCTTCATCCGAAGGCAAGGGTATAGTGGAGAAAAGAGTCGATGAAGTCGAGTTGTCTGCGACTTTGTTGATGTCTTCCCCGATGATCTATCGGAGTGCCTCCGGACAGAGATGTCGAATTCTCTATTGATCTCGTCCCCGGTGCCGCTCCCGTATCTAAAGCTCCGTATAGGATGGCTCCTACTGAGTTGAAAGAGTTGCAAAATCAGTTGAATGAGCTCATTGATAGAGGTTTCAGGGCAGCCTAGTGTGTCACCTTGGGGAGCTCCGGTCTTGTTCGTCAAGAAGAAAGACGGTAGTATGCGCTTGTGCATCGACTACCGTGAGTTGAATAAGTTGACTATCAAGAATAGATATCCGCTGCCCGTAATCGATGATCTCTTCGATCGTTGAAGGGTGCAGTTGTGTTCTCGAAGATTGACTTAAGGTCCGGATATCACCAATTGAAAGTGAAGTCTAGTGATATCTTCAAGACAGCTTTCCGAACGCGGTATGGTCACTATGAGTTTAGAGTCATGCCCTTCGGATTGACCAATGCTCCGCGGTGTTCATGGACCTCATGAACCGAGTATTTCATGATGTGCTTGATAAGTTTGTGATTGTTTTCATTGATGACATCTTGATCTATTCGAAGAGCGAAGAAGAGCATGCGAGTCATCTAAGTTTCACTTTGCAAAGGTTGCGGGAAAAGAAGTTGTTTGCTAAGTTTAGCAAGTGTGATTTCTGGCTTAAGAGAGTGGTTTTCCTTGGTCATGTAGTTTCAGCCGAAGGTATTCGTGTCGATCCCGAAAAGGTCCAAGTCGTGGCTGATTGGGAGAGACCGAAGTCGAACGGAAATAAGAAGTTTTCTTGGATTGGAGGGTTACTACCGAAGGTTTATTGAGAACTTTTCTCGGTTGGCTGCTCCTATGACTAAGTTGACCAGAAAGAAGAGAAGTTTGTTTGGTCCGACGCCTGTGAGAAGAATTTCCAAGAGTTGAAAGATAGATTGACAAGTGCCCCGGTTTTGACTATACCCGATAGTTCCGGTGGTATGACAGTTTATACCGATGCGTCAAAGATTGGTTTGGGTTGTGTACTCGATGCAACATGGCAAGGTCGTAGCCTATGCTTCTCGGCAATTGAAGGATTATGAGCGGAATTACCCCACTCACGATCTAGAACTTGCCGCCGTTGTCTTTGCTTTGAAGATTTGGAGACATTATCTTTACGGTGAGAAGATTGCCATTTTCACGGATCATAAGAGTTTGAAATACTTCTTTACCCAAAAGGAGTTGAACATGAGACAAAGGAGATGGTTGGAACTAGTCTCCGATTATGATTGTGATATTCAAGATCATCCCGGGAAAGCAAATGTTGTTGCCGATGCTCTTAGTAGGAAGAACCAGAAGAAGACTTTGGATTTGAATGCTTTGAGTTTACCATTGTGGTCTTCTATTGAGAGTTTTGATTTGGAAATCGTCCCCGAGAATTCTGATTTTATTCTTTTCGCCATGACGGCAAGATCTGGTCTTAGAGATAAGATTGTTGCTCTGCAGAGTTCTGATCAAGAGTTTTTGACCAAAGTTGAGAAGATTTCTTCGAATCCTGAGTCGGACCCCGACTTTGGTATATCCATGGATGGTGCTTTGTTGTTTAGAGGAAGACTGTGCGTGCCTGACAACGATGAAGTTAAGAAAGAAATATTGAAGGAAGCACACCAATCGGTTCTTTATCAGACACCCGGGAAGCACCAAGATGTACAAGGACTTGAAGGAACATTTTTGGTGGATTGGTCTAAAGGCGGATGTTGACGATTTTGTTGCCAAGTGTGAGACTTGCCAACGTGTTAAAGCCGTTCGACAACCTCCATCTGGATTACTTCAACCCCTTCCTATTCCTAGTTGGAAGTGGGAAGATATCTCCATGGACTTTGTGACTAGCTTGCCTCGGACAAGTAAAGGCAATGACACTGTGTGGGTGATTGTTGATAGGTTGACCAAATCAGCCCATTTCATTCCTATGAAGATCACTCATACTCGGATAAGCTAGCCAGGCTTTATGTGGATAATGTGGTTCGTCTGCATGGTGTGCCTTTGAGTATTGTCTCGGATCGTGATCCTAGGTTCACCTCAAGGTTTTGGAATAGTTTGCAGAAGGCCTTGGGAACCCAATTGAACTTGAGTACAGCTCATCATCCACGGTCCGATGGACAATCTGAGCGGACAATTCGGACGTTGGAAGACATGCTCGGATCTTGTGTGGTGGATATGGGTGGAAATTGGGATGAACACCTAGCTTTGGTTGAGTTTGCCTATAACAACAGGTTATCAAGCAACAATAGGCATGGCTCCATTCAAGGCTTTGTATGGTAGTACTTGTAGGACACCTTTGTACTGGATCGAGACAGGGTGAAAGAAAAGTCTTAGGTCCCGAGATGATTGAAGCTACAAGTGCTATGGTAGATATGATAAGAGAAAGGATTAAGTCCGCCTTGATCGAGACGGAAATCTTATCTTGATAAGAGAAGGACCAATTTGGAATTTCAAGTTGGAGAGAAAGTCTTTCTCGAAGGTCTCACCAATGAAGGGTGTGATGAGATTCAATGTTAAGGGAAAGCTTAGCCCTCGTTACATTGGACCTTTCGAGATTTTGGAAAAGGTTGGACCTGTTGCGTATCGATTAGCATTACCTCCGTCTCTTGCTGGTGTGCACAATGTGTTCCATATTTCGATGCTCCGAAAATACATAGAGAATCCGGAACACATTTTGCAGCAAGCACTGAAGGACTTAGTGCTGATTTGACCTATGATGAAGAACCGGCCGAAATCCTCGGATAGGAAGGACAAGCAGCTGCGGAATCGCGCCATTCCTTTGGTGAAGATTCGGTGGAAGAACCATACCCTGAAGAAGCTTCTTGGGAGAAGGAAGAAGACATGAAGGAGAAGTTTCCTTACCTCTTTGGAAGCACAGTACGCTTTCAATTTCGGGGACGAAAATTTCTTTAAGGGGGGAGAATGTGAAACCCAGCCCTAACCTTGACCCGGAAACCTTGTTATTTGTAGGTCCGATAACCCGAAGTAAAGTAAGAAGTCAGCTTTGGGCCATCCCAGTAGAGGACTTGGTGTCTGGCTTTGAATCCATGAAGGTTGATGATGAGGTTCTATTTATGGAAACAGAATCCTGATGAAGATCCAATTAGTTGATGGACTTGGAGTGCTCTCTATCTTGGTTTGAAGGCATTTCTACCTACTAGGTAAGTCACTTGACTTGTGTGCAAAACCCCTTTAGGTTTGGATTTGATCTGGGCCTTCAATTCCCTGTTTTGGCCTTCTTTGTCGCATTGGTCGACTGATTGGTCGATCGGGCCGATCGACCAATCCACTCGACCAATGGGTGCTTGTCTTTGGCAATTAGGTTGATTCTTGCTCTATTTAAGTCTAACCTCGAGTCCACTTCGTATTTGCTGCCTCCAAACCCTCCGGAACGAACCAAAGACCTCTGCAAGTCATCTCTCTTGCATCCTTGGAGTTTTCTTGGCGGATCTTCGTCGGAACTCTTCTTTTTGCATCAAAAGGTATGTCTACTCTCTCTTCTTCTCCTACATCTTTGTTTTTCTTTCCTTTTTGAGTTGAGACAGTAGAAGAGATGCTGCATCCTCTGTTGCAAACATCTCTCGAACATGTTCTCATGATCATCCTAAGGATTTAAGGCTAGAACAATGATCTTAACCATGATCATTGCAAGCTTTTGAAGGATTCATGATCAAACCATGATTTAATCTCTGTTAATTTCCTAATCTGAATTCCGATCTCTTTGGATCTTCTTTCATTGATCATGTTAGTGGTTAATGGTTGTGTTTTCTTTCTATGATCCATAATCCATAGAATTCTAGTTGTTCTCTTCTACCTTGCTATGTGTTCTTCATGATGCATGATAGTTACATATATGGTAGGTTTTATTTCCTTATTTAGATTTATGCTTCTAAGCCTTATTCCATGAAGACCTATGCATGTTTTCATGTTTTCATTACCGAAAGCAATGATCCATCCTCCTATTGTTCTTGTCTTTGTTTTCTATTTCAAAATTCATCAAGATCCATGTTTGATTTATTTATGGTAACTTTTTGTTTCCTAATTTGGATCTTGATACCTTGATTTGATTAGTGTTTTGAGGTCCCCTATATGCTAGAATACTACTGATGTAGTCTACCCCTTGATTAGTACCCTTTTGAACCACCAAATTCGGGTTTCATATCTCAAAACTCTGATTTTATAAGCTACTGTCTGCATTGGTCGACTGATTGGTCGACTGGACCACTCGACCAATCCACTCGACCAATGAGTACAAAGCAACTCCGGAATTGGTCTGCTTTCGGATGTTTTGATATCTTTTCTGTTAGGGATCTTTCCTAACATGTTGTATATACTTGTTTAGGACCTTCTTCTCAAGTTTGCCAAGATCTTACTTGATTTCTTAGGATTCTTTGCGAGTTATAAAAGGTAAGGATGGTTATTTCCTTAATTACATAGATAGCATGAATCTAGTTTCTATATTTGAATATCATTAATATGTTTCCTAAATTAGATTCTTACAATGATATACTACTGTTGCATAACTTTGATTACAGTAGCATTACTTATTCATATTGAATTGATTCATGTATGATTTACTTACCAATGTTATACAAGTGATTGTAAATATTGATTTCTTTCCATATATGGAGTTACCATATATGTGATGTTATGAATTGATGCATGTGTATGCTTACGTATGGTTTGGAAAGGAGAGGTGTCCTTTTGACACTTCTGTCCTTGGACTACTACGGGAATATTATGGGATGTTTCCGGAGATGCCCTCTGGACACCTTCCTAAACTGTTGGATGACATATCTAGGATTTGTCTAGTAGTGTTTGGCTAGGATGTCCTGTTATGTCAGACCCTAATCGGAGGGGTATTGAGACCGAACGACCCGTGGTAGCAATGGGGATTCATGGGCGCTCAAGACCGGTAACCAACCCGTGAGAGGACAGGAATCACATTGTGGGGGCCATTTGTTGGTAGGGTTGCATATGGTTAGACTTGGGCTCACGGGCGCTTAAGACCGGTAACCAACCCGTGAGAGGACGTGAGAGCTTCCCGTTTACCATATGTGGATGATCAATAGGGTTGGTGAGTCCGTAGTCAGGGACTATGAGGACTCTAGTGTGAAGGATACCGGAAAGGATCGTCGGGGACGAGGAATGGAAGTATCTGGATCGACTTGATGTAACCAAGTAGAAGACTTGCATTTGGCTAGGTTTTACCCTGACATGCGCCAGTACTTATACCAAATGGTTGTGAGAGAGTGTGTTGACTTAACCCCCTGCCAAGGTTTGTCCTGAGGGATGAAGGACCCATTACCAATCGGTCGCCCGAGATATCTTAAATGGTTGGAGGGAATCCAAGATATCTTAAATGGTTGAGGATGTGAGTGGACTTTCCTAAAGAAGTACGGTGCTATGACTTAAAGCATGTCTGCCAATAGAGACTAGCATACATAGAGTTAGATTCATTCATTCATTGTTTGTCTCATATCATATTGCATTTATGATTGTTCGGAATCCCGCCATTTATGTTATTATGGATTTTAATCGCTTTACCGAGTTTCTTTGAAACTCATTCCTTTATTGTACAATGTTGTTAGACTATCCTGCAGTGCTTGAGTACTATGACGGTTCCTATGAGGAAGCGCAAGGCGAAGAGACATATCTCCGGGGAAGGTGATTGCGGTTACCACAATTACTCGAAGATCCCACGGGTGGTTATGCTCCGTACGATGCTTAGTCCGACCATTGAGTGGAAGCGTCCTTGTGCCATTTATGAGATCTATACCTACAAGGATGTCGTCTACAAAGTGGAGAATAATTTAGTTACCCAGTGTACTTGCTACTGGGATTAGTTTTTATCTAGTTTATTCTTTCGAGCTACTTTTCCATTTGGATGTAAAGTGGGATTTTTGCTTCACTTTACTTATCTCGTTTGACACTACGATTATATCTATTATTCTAATTCATTTATGATTCATTCTTTCTTTATTGAATCTATGATTTATCTTCCGCACTCTTGTTATGATTGTTCATGATTATGTTATTGTTTATGTGGGAGGTTGATCACTCGATACCTGATCTTCGGGCTGTGGATCACACTCTCGGGTATGCCAGATAGGGTACCGGCTGGGAGGGCGTGACAAAGTAGATGACTTGCATTGGGCTAGGCTTCACCTTGACATGTGCCAATACTTATACCAAATGGTGATGTGAGAGAGTGGTGACCAAAACCCCGACCATGGATTTGTCCGAGAGGGATGCAAGACCCAATTCCCCCCAGTGATGAGTGACTGAGACTACCTAAAGAAGTATGGTGCTATGACTTAAAGCATGTCTACCATAGATGACCAGCATACTTAGAATAGAATCATATTGCATTATATGCTTCATATCATCTGCATCATGTTATGATTTTCTTATGGCTTATGTGTCGTGGAATAACTTCCTTGCTAAGTTCTTTTGAACTCATTCATTTTCTGTTGCAATATTTTGTTAGGCTACTCTACAGGTGATGACTCTGATGGCACACTCCCTGAGGCGGACCCGGATACCTCATACTACTATCCGGAGGCTAGCTACAATGAAGACTTCGGTGATGGTACCGAAGCAGATCCTTCGGCGTATCAGGGTTAGCCCTGAGATAGTATGGGAGCAGTCATGTTGGGTCTCCATGGTCTTCACCCTTGAAGAGGACATATTTATTTTGGAGGAGACTTATGAGTAGTTACCCACCCCCCTCTTTTGTGACAATTAAACTTTGGAAAATTGTAATAACTTATATTTTTACTTCATGACTTGTAAGTTTAGGTTATCAGTGTTGATCTCTTTCCCACTTATCTGAAGGAGTGGATTCCACCCATGGCCTTCTTAATTTATCAAATCTGATATTTACTTCCGCACTCTGATTATGTCTGGTATCTCACTTTTGAATTTTATGATTATCCATTGTTAGTTTATTATTATTATTTGTTCATGATTGTATTATCGTTGATGTGGATGATGTGGTCCCTGAACTATGGATCTTTGGGGCTGTGGATCACATCCTGGGTATGCCAGATAGGGTACCGGCTGAGTGGATGTGACATCTTAGGTCTGGAGATGATTGAAGCTACAAGTACAATGGTAGATATGATAAGAGAAAGGATCAAATCTGCCCAATCAAGACAGAAATCTTATGCGGATAAGAGAAGAACCGACTTAGAATTTCAAGTTGGGGAGAAAGTGTTCCCAAAGGTGTCACCTATGAAAGGTGTAATGAGATTTAACGTGAAAGGAAAGCTTAGCCCTCGATTCATTGGACCCTATAAAATTCTTGAAAAGGTTGGATCCGTCGCATACCGTTTGGCCTTACCTCCATCTCTTGCTGGAGTTCATAATGTGTTTCATATATCGATGCTTCGGCAATACATAGACAACCCGGAACACATACTACAACGGGAACTTGAAGGACTTAGTGCTGATCTTTCTTACAATGAAGAGCCAGCCGAAATCCTAGACAATAATGTCTTCTGGTCTTCTATCTGCTTCGGCCCTGAGCCGCGTCTCCCGTCGACCATCAACCCGGTCCCTGCCCCGGTTAGTGCCTTGTGGCCTGGCACCCCTCGCAGCACGAGTTCTCCAATGCAACCTTCCAGCTTGAGTGTTGGGTGGAGCTCCTAGCTAGATTCCTACCTGATGCACCAGTCCTCGCAATACTCTTTGCATCTCAAGCATACTTTTCCAAATCTCGTCCAAATCTGTGGTGGTGGCAGGCCCTTGGGGTCTTGCTGAAGTGCCCTCTCCATAGGGAATCTAGATGGTTCAAGTTTCTCCATTCGGTCCATCCTCCCAGTTGAAGTGCTAGACCCCATCCTCCTGGAGGTTCTGATTGTTCGGATTCTGGTCACCAGTTGTGGTATTTTGCCAGTTTTGCTCGTTCGGTATTGATTGCTCGTCTTGTCATGACTTACTTTCTATTCCCACAGACGACGCCAAAGCCTGTTGCGTCTCAGATCTGATCCTGGTCCCCACCTAGTTGGATCAGCTCCCGAGTAATCTCCCGTGCAAGAAGATGATAAGACCTACAAGAGAAGTTAGACGCAAGCCAACTTGGATGTCGGGCAACCGCCTCCGATGGCTAAGTCATTTGGGGATCAAATTAAGGTCTCTAGCGAATGCTGCTCAAGTAGTGTGTGGGTTACCTTACTTAGAACTGACAAGATCCCAATTACTGATCCGCCTAGCGGTCTCTGGGGTAGACCTTCGGTTTATGCTGACATTGCCTTCTTTGTCTTAGCGTGAATGGAGAGTTCCATATCAGTCACATTTGACTAGGCTAATTCTTGACCACTTAGCCAGTTGATTACCCAAGTGAGAGTTCTACCCGATCAACTGGAGTGTGTATCTCTCGTAACACTACCAACTGTGGCTTAATTCTTTTTGGAGACTGATAAGGTAAATCCTCCCTGAATGTCTAGTGGGGGTTGAAAATCCTTAGGGGCTTAAACCATCCAATGTAACTCAATTCTTTATAAAGAGTGACAAGGTAAACCCTCCATGAATGGATGATGGGGGTTGAAAAGCCGCATCATGCACTACCTTGCAATTTGCACAACCAAGCTCCAAAATAGAAAGGTTGTCACAGCATACATTGGTAAAAGATAACATAAATATTCAAAGTCGTTGTGCTTCGAGCATGATGGTGGTAACCTCTTATATAGAGGTGATAAGACCAAGGAAGTCTCAGGTTCAAGTTTCTGTCTTTACACATCTTCCCCCTCTCCTAATTTATAGGCTCACGGTTGTGATGACTCGATCGATGACAGAAAAAACATGGGAAAATTACTTGATTAGTTAATTTTAAGTTTTCATTTACAAAAGTAATCATTCAAAGTTTCATTTAACAAAACTAACTAAAACTGAGTGTGAATTTACCAAACTAGCCAAAATAGTGACTTTTCATCCATTTGGACATTTTTACCCCCATTTTAGCGGTAAAAATGTCCAAAGGGAATGAAAAATTAGTGATTTTCCCTTTTTGAACAAAATAGTGATTTTTCCTTTTTAATGTGGTTAGTATTAGGGGTTAAAAATGTCAAAGGAATGAAAAATTACTATTTTAATTAGTTTTGTAAACCCAAACTTAGTTTAGCTAGTTTAGTAAAATTAAACAATGAGTGGTTATTTTTGTAAAGGAAAACTAAAAATGTTTAATCATGTAATTTTCCCAAAAAACATCAAGACCTACAAAACAACGGCTTAGGCTTACAGCGGCAGGGGATGAATGATGTCCCGCGATCTATGAGAATTCCGCCCAAATTGGCGGGAAGACAAGAGCTACCATATTTTGGCGGGAAATATTTCGCATCAAAGCGCGGGAAGCCCTAGTAGAAGTTGCAGACTTACAGTTCACAGCACTCTCGCTCTGCTGCCTTTCCGTGATTCAGATTTTTGCAGAAGAAAGAGAGAGAAAATGGTTGGTCTTCCCTACGATTTTGTAGCGAATCCTCTCGGAGCAGTGAGACTGACCTTCGAGAAGGCTTTGTCATCAGGTTCCCATCCAGAGACCTTCGATGGTAAGGATTGGGGCGCCATTGATCTCTTTCGTGAGTTTCTTTTCGGTAAAGATGGTCTTTCTCAGGTAAACTTCTTTCTTTTTTCTCCAATTCAGTCCTCGCAAATTTTGACCTACTTATTTTCCAGTCATCTATTTCATTCTCATCGACTGTTGTTTTTTCTGTTCGAAACCCTAAATCCATCTTCTCAGAATCAAATATTGCAATTCTGAAACCATATATCTTGCTCATGAGGGTAACAGATAGATTTAATCGAATGAATTCGTCGCAGAAGTCCAGATACTATGCTATAATTAAGGTATCTAGATCACTGCGCTGCAAATTGTCTAAAACGAATATGGATCCACTATTTGGCTTTTTCCAAAAACCGGTTGGTCTTTAGTATGTAAAAAGTCTGATAAGTTAGTTCTGCATTATGAGCATTTTATCTTACTTGCAGAATTGCTTAATATGGACAACTTATTGGATGCTACGATCATGTAGGTTCCAATCCTTGATCATGCCAGTATCAGGTGGCTTCCACCTAATTCTCTTGTCCGGTTTAGAGGAATGGTACAGGACATGCTTGAACCCGAGTTCTATGTTGGCGCATTCAAGGTATTTCTTCTTAACAACAAGGTGCACCTTTTTCACATTTATGTTCTTAACCCAGCTGGAATAAAAGAAAAATTCTTTCTAGTGATGATTTGGATGGACTTTGCAGGATGGCACCACATGGAAGACAAACAAGTTCATGGATGTTGCTTCATCTCCTATGGATCCATCATCTGAAATGAGAATCTGGGAGCGACGGGTGCTATACTGTGTTCCAGTAAGATGTTATGCTATTTAAGTCTTAATTAACTGGATTGAAACTTTGTCTGGTGATGGGCACTGGATATTGCTATTTGGTTGCCCCCAGCACTTTGAGTTTGAACAACTCATTTTACACATGTCAACTTCATTTTTCTCAGTTTATATTTTCTATTGAAGGTTCCAGGGCAAGCTTCATGGGTTGAATCATCTACTGAAGCTGCAATACAAAGTCGCTATAATTTGACATTCCAACACGGAGAAAAGCGCCTTAGAGAGGACAATGCAGATTTTGATTGCATGGATGCTGATGTAATTATGCAACCCCGAACTTCCCTTTTTAAAATTTTTTTTTGTCATTATCATTACTATAAGCTGGGACTGGTTCCAATGTCCAAAGATAGACTTGTGAGTAATTGCTCGAGTTGTATGCTTGATCTTTAGATAGCCGTGCTAGGAACAGTCTTGATTGTGTGGAAGAATATGTGAATTTGCTCTTGCAGCCATTTTAAAGGCTAGAGCCTTCCATCATGTTAGCATTTAAGGCTAAGACCATTCAAGTAAAATGATGTTTCCCACCAAATCAAGGAAATCTTTTGAGGCTATTGTCTATAGTTTGTGAAGCATTCGTAAGGACATTTCTTTGGATGCATCCGGCTATAAAATTTGCTTTCTTTTAACTATTTGATACCCTCATGAATGATTCAAGCTGTTTCATGGTTGTGCTCCGCAAAGATTGTGACATGAGAATGTTTTAATCTTGTGTTGCAATATTTTTTTCTTGCATTACATAATATTTTAATCTAACTGACTTTTTTTCCCCCTTCATTTGATGAAAGGCTTTGGAACACGACATGAAGGATTCACCTCCATCTGCCAAAAAGATGGTAACTCAAAGTGATTTGCAGCAATTGATTTTGTGAAATTTTAGAATCTATGGTTATATTCCTCGTTTTATTTTTTCACATATGTTAATGACTTCAAGTTTAAAAAGGAATTAATATACATATGATGATCAAAGCTACCTGGCAAGCAAAGCTCTAGATATTTGCACAAATTTTTCAAAAGTACAAGTGATGAATGTGTATCATTTGATGTATGAAGCATAAATAGAAAGGATCTGATAAATGTATTGGGTTGGAGAAAAGGAAATGCTTTTATCTGTTTGTTGTTTAGGTGAACATCATAAAACTCTACTTAAAAAATAAAGAGCAGCACAAGGCACAGATAATTATCGGGTGATGGAGGAAAGATTGTGCAAAGCAATACCCCCTGCTTCACAGGAGAGGCTGTTTCGAATTATCAAACCTGTTATCACAGGTCACAATAGTACAACTTAACCATTGCACCAAAACTCACCCACTTCCTCTACCCCCTCAATTTTAACAAGTAAAAATAATCTTAGGTATAAAAAGTTTATTAGAGGTATGACATAAGGTACGAGGACTACTTGATGCATAAAGCATTAATATTGAGGAAGGGCGACAGGTTCTAGGCAGGAGGAATGCTCACCCAGGTTCAGTTAGCTACCATACCTAACAGAGTTTCATCCTGCTCAGAAGCTGTAAATGAAGTTAAAGCTCACATTTGAGCCGAACTAGTTCTGCTCATTGACAACTTTGTTTAGGCTCCATTTGAGTGGGTCCTATGCCATACCATTTTCTAACTAATGTAGTATAAATGGTTCGGTTGAATTTTTTCTTATCTTAGCCTCATAGATTGGATGCATTGTATTGTCAAACTTAAAAGTATTCTGCTCAACACCCTGTATCTTTGTCAAAGCTAATAATTTTCAATGTTTAGGAGCATTCATTCTTGCTGAGAAAGTTTTCATCAGTTGCTTCTTTAAGTAAGAAACATCTTTTTTTGTCCAGTGTGAAGGTAAGCTCCATGGCCAATCCTCCCAACCACAGGAATCACCAAGTGAAGAAGCATCCCGTTTGTCTCAGATAATGCCAGATTTTGATAAAAATTCTCTTCCATGTTTAGTTAAGGTAAATATTTTATCTTTGCTTTCCTCAATTGCAACAAGTTCTACCTTTACTGTGCAATTAGAGATTGGGTTTGAATTTTGAAATCCCATCTCCCCAGCCTTTCACCATTCCATTTTTTTCCTCGTTGAACTGTATCATGCAGGTGTATGATTCGCCAGAGTCTGATATGAAGTTGAATGACATCTTTGAATTTATTGGTGTCTTCACATATAATCCAGAGCTTACAGTTCACAAGGATGATTCAGATGAGATCTTAAGTGACCTTTGTGGAGATGCACAAGCTGATTTGCCTCCTAGTAAGGTATTTGTCTCAAATTCAACTTTTGATAATTGCTCCCCAGAAGTCAGGTGGTCTTCATTTTTAAGTAAACTATTTGCCTGTTATGTACAAGTTCATATTTTCAAACTGATTCTGGTCTATAATTTATCTTTCACACCATATTTCGTTTCATTAATTCCCTTGAATTTATTATATTTCATTTGAAAGCTTTATGGGATTGTGCAATTTCTCAAGAATCTATCTTGCCTTTTTGCTTCTTGTGACTTTTAATGAATCATATGTGTTGACTGATGTTAGCCTTGTAAACCTAATACCAAAAGACAAACATGCGAAATTAGATTTTTATTTATTAACTTACTGTAAATTGTAATTTATCAGACAGCAGTTGAACAGGTTAAATCCTTGTTTGAAATTGTTTCTGCAGGTACCACGTCTTCAATGCCTTGTATATCAAAAACTTGGAGTTCAAGACTTCCTTCACTGTACCCCCATCATTGAGGTGGTTAAATTATGTTCAACTTCTAATCATTTATACTTTAGTGACACATTAGGTGTCCTGTTAAAGATTTTTGTTGCAGAACTTTGACATTGAATGCATATTCCCACCTGCTTTCCGCTTTAATTTTGTTTAGCTTGTTTATTTTCATTGATTCACCTGAGGAAGTATAGTTTGAGTTTGCAGCCAATGCCCAGTGTTATTAGGGGGATAAGGGAAGCCCTACTAGGACATCTTACGTCAGCCTTGTTAAAGATTTATATTGCAGATCTATGACATTGAATGCATATTCCTACCTGCTTTCCACTTTAATTTTGTTTTAGCTTGTTTATTTTCATTGATTCACCTGAGGAAGTATAGTTTGAGTTTGCAGCCAATGCCCAATGCTATTAGGGGGATAAGGGAAGCCCTACTAGGACATCTTACGTCAGTTCTCGGCAATGATGGTTTAGCAGCTCATTGCATGCTGTTGCATCTTCTCTCTAAGGTAATGGATGTCCACTGTTAATGTTCTGGAACATTGTGGTATGTCCTAACATGGAGCAGCCCAACTCATATTTTCACATATAAGCATACTCACATATGTGGTGGTTAACAGAAATGGGTTTTGGTTGAACAGGTGCATACTCGTGTTGACACAGTTGCAGTTGGAAAGCTATCACTAAACCTCGTTGGTTTTACAAAAGAAGGCATATCTGTTTTTAGCAATCAACTTAACCTTGCTATCCAGAATCTCCTTCCTTTTACACAATATGTGCCTCTAACCTTGGAGTATCTTAATGCTGCTTCAGTAGCCCCAAGAAAGGATTATCAGAAGAACAGGCAATTAATTTCGTACTTGTGCAATGAGTTCCCTATTTTGTGGGGAATCTTACTATTTTGAATAATGGATTTAGTCTTTGGTACATGCAATCAAAGTCTAGCAGATTTATGCTACCCTTGTTTTAATTCCTTTCCTTTTGTTCACATGAATACAGGTTGGTTACTGGACTTTTGCAGTTAGCTGAAGGTACCCATGTAACCATTGACGAGACTCAACTGAAAACTGGAACTCTGAACTCTACTGGGGTTGAGAATGTGAGATTACTTAAGAATCTGATGGAGTGGCAAAAGGTAATATAAACATATTTGTCTATCTTGTCTCGGTTTCTATATTCTAAATGAAGACAAGGATACTATTTACAGCTAAATTCTGTTGAACCATAATTGGTATGCCGTTTCAACCCCCTTCCCCCACCAAAAATAAAATAAAATGAGGGAGATATGCTTGGTGCAAAATATTGGAATAACTTTTTTATGCCATGACTGGTGACTTTGTTTGCAAGGAACCATGACCTGCTAGAACCATTGTGGGCTACTCACTTTATAACCATGCTTGTCACAGGTTGAATATAATTTTGAGTACTACATAGTAGAGATGATGGCTGATGTCCAATTACTTGTCTTCTCCGAGGGAAAATCAAACATCTTGCCTGCTGATTTAGTTGTACCATTCCAGCCTTCTGCTGTTGGTTCATATGAGAGTAGTGATGTGGAAACACTGAAAGTTTGGAGGTGGTACTTGAGTACTGTAAGATCATTTCCACATTCTATTGGGCCAGAAATGCAGAAGGTATGGTTTTGTTTACTATATCTTTAAATCAGGAGTCTCTTAGAATGTTCTTTGAAATGTGAAATCCCTGCTTTGGATTTTGGCAATGCAAGTAGGTCAACATAGTACACCATTGCACCTGCACATTTATCGCATGTTTTGACCAGCAAAGGGGTGTCCTGGAAACAAGACGGGTGGTAATATCTAGTCAGGATGGATTCATTTATGTCATCCTGATGGGATCCACTAAATGGTGGGCCTCAATTGCCTGGATAATTCTGTTTTCATATTAATGGGAAATTTTCTGAGATGATTCAATCCTTTTTTTTTGTGTTAATTGTAGTTGGTCTATAGATGGGGTGAGGAATTCTTTCTGTGTTCATTGTTTTGGCACAACAGTTGGTGATGGTTATGTCCCGGGGCTCATGTTGAATCCTGTGTGCCCAAGCCAACTCTTTTGCCTGCCAGGCAATTTCTTCAACTGTATATGCTTATTAATTGATAAACTGTAGAACAGATTTATAGGGAAGCAAGTGCATAGTCCTCTTGTTCTCTCTTTTCAGTCTGTTAAGTTTGCAGTTGCTAAGTTAGCATGTCTCAGTCGTAGGAAAATCAATTGTCTGGTGTCACTATAAATCACAAGATCGGACAGTCATAACTAATGTAATTAGAGATGTAAACTCCTCCACAGTTCTTCAAGTTTATAGATGCATATAAACGTCCAATTATTGGGAAAACAAGCACTTTGAGTGCTTTCCTTCAACCTTTTTTTCCGGCAAAGAGCTTTCCTTTAACCCTGGAACTAATTATTTACCCTACCAATTTAGACAATATAAAAAAGAGGTTCTTTGTCATGCCAAAATCATGATCGAAAGGCCAATCGCAGCCGGCAAGTAGCATTTTTTGCCAGTTCATGTCTTATATTTATTGGCAACTGCTTCATGTAAGTCACACTGATACACAGACTTTTAATAGTTGGGAACATTACTTTGATCTTTCTGTGACATGCTTGCAGACAATAGAAAATGACCTGGTTGCAGCCAGGCAAGCGGACCGGAGCTTGGGAAGTCATGATTTTAGCAGGTTGATAGCAGATATCTTTTAATATTCTTCCTTTCCTTTTCACTGTCACTACCCCATATACAGAATTCCCTCGTGTTGTTTGATTCTAACTTCTGGAATTGTGCTTGTAGGCTGCTGACAATGGCCCGATTAATGTCAGCTAGCTTTGGTGAAACAAGTCTCTCGCCGGAGCATTGGCAAATGGTCAAGGAATTAGAGAGGCTGAGGCAGGAGAGGCTCAAGGAGCTTTAGGGAGTCATGATTTTTGCTGCCTCATGCGTCAGAAAACAATAATGGAAGTGTTATCACTATTGTCTGGAGAAGTAGAATCATACTGTCAATGGGGAATGCCAGTTGATAAGAGAAAAGATACGGGGAAGGCTAAATCCATCATTTGCAAGTAAAGGAGCTCATGCTGGTCATCTAAATAGAGACCTCCATCAGTTCCAGCCATTCTGCAGTGCCTGCTTGGATAACTGCAATCAATTTAGATTCCCAATAGATTGGCTGGTGTTAAGGTCATCCAAGTTTGTCATTGTTTGGATCATGTAAATCTGCTCCGACTAAACAATGCTTTATTTAATATTCAAATTTGGATGATGCATAGGTAGCTCAGCTCCCTATCTCCAGTAAATCAGGACTTTATAAGTTTGGGTTCCTTTGACATCTTGGTTATGGATGAAAACTCATGTGACATTACTTCAAAATCTTCTCCTTCAGAGAAGATTAGAATACAATACATGTTTAGAAACAAAACAACAAGAGCCTATGATCGTGCATTCTATCTTATTAAGTTAAAGATTCCAATCTAATTTTCAATGGATATTGATACGAGGAAAATTGCACTGAACTTTAGACCGGGTTCATAACCTTTGGACCGGTACCCACCAAAACCTAATTTAATAAGCATAAGGGTGCCGCATCTCAGTTACCAGTCTAGTATGATCTCCCGAACCTTGTAGTAGATGAAGTTGACTTGTAGGAGGCAACTATAGTAGATGAAGTTGACTTGTAGGAGGCAACTATCAGCAGAATGGTGAGGGAATCGTGTCGAAATTGGTAACTACTTGCGTTCCCGAATATCTAGGGGGAAACCCTACGATCGGATGGCCACCGAAAGGGATCGAGACTTCACTCAACGGTCGAGAATTGGAGAAGGTCTATATAAAGAAGTGATCAACTCACTCTAGAGGTAATTGAATCGTTTTTCAATTATGTATTCAGGATTATGCTCTGCAACTTGCCAAAGCCTTGGTGATTAGTTCAGTAACTGACTTAAGCTTCGGAGGTGGCCTCCCGACCCCAACGGTCGGGCCACATCCCGACTCTCTTTGCAGGCCATCGTCAAGGAATTTGGAGGCTTAACAATTTCTAGACGCATCAGATGTAATATCCATAAACAGATCCAATCTAATTTTTAATAGATGTTATATCCATAAATACTTGCTACATAGTAACAGTCACCCCTATAGATAAAATATTTCTAACATGATTCTACTTTCATTCCATGGTGTTCTTTGGGCCAGCACATTAACAATTCGACTAATCCAGATAGCTGTATATAATTATATGTAAGGGAAGAACTTTTTCTGTATACAAAGTCTGATCCTATGGAAGTTTAAACTCTTGCCCAGTTCTTTAATTTGGTTAGAAAATCATGAGTGTTGAATCAACTCTTGTCTTTGGAGCACAACCAATCTTGACGAATTTGATCTCCTTTGTTACAATATTGTTGTAAGAAGAGGTAATACAAACCAAGGCATCCTCCTTACAGAGATGGAGAAGCCAAGGATCGGCTATATTGTAATATTCTATGATAGGTATTTCTCTTATTGTAATTTTTTATTTTAGGTAGATCTCTCTTTTATTATAATCTTCTATTCTAAGTGAAGTCTGATTACTGCATTCTGGAGAGGAAGAAAAACAATAATACAATCAAGAGCAAAGAATAATCATTGTATATTTATATTAAGAAACAATCAAAGAAAAATGTCAGAATAAATATCAAGGTATATCGGAGGGCATAATTAAACGATACCAATCAAAGAAATAACTATGAGTATAGCGAAAAATAACTCACAGGTCAATGCAGATCTCTCTTTTAAACTATACCAATAATTATCTTCTATTCTAAGTGAAGTCTGATTACTGTATTCTGGAGCGGAATAAAAACCCTAAACCATGAAGTCTCCCGAAACCCTAAGGCCCGCCGTTGTTTTAGGCGGAAAGACTCGCCTCTGCTTCTTCCTCTCCTCCTCTCTTCGGGTTCTCCATATTCTTCATCTCCCTCATATGTTCGGGTTTTTTTTCTCTCTCTTCTATCCTGTCTTCTCCTTGGTTTCTTTCTCCACCTTGATATGTTTCTCCCTTGCATCCTTTCCGTCTCTCTCACCGCCTCTCTTCTTGTTTCCCTCTGTCATTTTTCTCCGGTCTTTTCCATTCCTCCACCCTTAAATCTTTGTTTCTGTCACACCTCACCCGCCAGGCCCGGTTACCCGCTCGACAACCCGTGGGTGCGAACCGTCACAGGATCCACGATTTTAGTCTATCAACAATAATAAATACAAATACAGATAATCAAGAGCAAAAATAGTGCAATAATTAACAAAAATGTTACAGGAGTCCAAATAATCCAATAAACAATCAAAGGAAAAAATCAAGAATCAAATGTAATATCGAGTTCAGTGGAAGCAAAATAAATAACTAAAAAATCTTCTCTCAGGTTTTCATTTATAAATCTAAAAACTAGTTGTCTAAATTAGCAAGTAAAGATGTCCTCCAAATCTTTCTCCAAACGATCATCAAAATCTTGGCAATCTGCCTCTGTCGGCCATCAATGGGTGCTAAAAGTGCACACAAGCATCATCAGGAGGCTTCATGCTCTGCAAGTTTATGTACCACTATCTGTCTCACATCAGCTTCAAACGAGGAGGCTCTTTCATACGAATCATCTCCAACTTCTGACGTTGAGCAACTATCTGTACAATTTATATAATACATATAATGAAAGGAATGAGCTCTAACGAACTTAGTAAGGAACAAGCAATTATCATATATATGTCAATACAATCCACGACTGCACAGATGAAATGATATGGATGTTATGCAGAAATATGAATGCTACTAAGATCTAACTATGCAAGTCTCTAACAGCTGACATGCTTTAAGATATACACCAGCCCTCCTTTGGGTAAGTCTCATCACTCTGATCCGGTAAGGACTGGTTACCTCTGTAGGGATCCTGGGCAAAGGGGTAAGTCCACACCTGGCTCTCAAACCATGGCTGGGGGTTAAGTCAACACTCTCTCACCACAACCATTGGCAATGAGTACTGGCGCATGTCGGGGTTTCTAATCCAATGCAAGTCATAATGGTAACATACTATATGGAGTCCAGATACTTCCCCTATGGCACCAACCAACTTGGTTCAGTATCCTTCGCAACCTAGGAATGAGAACCCTCACGGACTGGCTACCGCTGTTGGACTCTACTTATTAAGCCTATGGTCATCCACATATTATTGGGGCGGATGCTCTCATGACTCCTCGCGACACCCGGTCCGCTCCTTGGACGTCCATGAGCCCAACCCTAACATATGCAACCCTACCATTGCATGACCAACATTGGACCACTGAGTCTCCGCACGGACTGGTTACCGCTATAGGATGAAACATAGTCACGTCACCATTGTCACGGGTCACCCGGCTTCAATTCCCCTGCCGAAAGGGTAATAGCATGTGGGGTACCTAGCCATGCAATTCTAGACACTCCTAAGTATGTCATCAAGTAATCATGATAGTGCTAGAGGCATCAGTGAGCATGTGTCCCATACCACAGCTCTCTAATATCTCCAGCCAAGATATCCCAATGGAATACCCCTTCCATCACAACTACACTACATCATTCTTTATCATATCATGAACAGTTGTGCAATATCATAAAAGATGAAGTACATCAAAGAACACCACTAACAACAAGTATACAATAAGATTCACATGCTTTATACAATTACAGCAAGTTACATGATCAAAGAATAGTAAATAGAACACCTGAATCATCATGTATATGTAATTGCATATAAATAAGAATGCATGTCCTTACCTGTAATTATGTAAAATTCCTCTAACTTGAATTCCAGAAAACTATTATAAGACTTTTACTTGAAACAGAGAACACCTAGGCATAGGGTTACAAGAGTATATAAGAGTCAAGAGTCAAAACAAATCCAAAATCAAACTTACACAGACACTGAAAACCGGCCGGTCGCTTGAGCCGGTCGCTTAGGTTGAGCAACCGCCACTAGTGACCGCCCCAAAAACAGAGAGTTTCAATCCGAAACTCAGGCTTCTGATCATCCGTTTTCAATCCAGATTTCGAGCGATCATGGCCTAAGTCTCAAATTTAACACTCCTAAAGACAATAGGAGAAGGGAAAACCAACAATCATCATAAATGGATTACCCAGAAACTCTCCCCTTGACTAGATCTATCCATTAACAAATGCATGGATTCGTTTCTGGACAGGATCTCATCAAGAACATTGGAAAGGGAGTACAACAAATCAATTGGGTAACCACTAACAAAAAGGGGATGGGTTCATATGAATTAGAGGTTAAAAAGAAGAGAATTGCAGATGGAGATTCATTACCTTAACCAGAATCACCAAGAATAGAAGAGAAAATGTTCCATATCAATAATAGCACTTCAGACCTGAATCCCGCACGTTTCCACTGCCGCCTAATTGCCCAAAATTGCAGTCCCGAACATAATAATGCGTTAATAGGGCGAGGGATGCTATTTATAACGAACAGGGGGCAAAATAGGGCATTTTCCCGCAAGCAGAACCTAGCGGTCGCTCCAGGCGGTCGCTTGGTTCAATCGACCGCCACTAGCAACCGCCCCCTTGTATATTGCTATACAAGGGTGTTTTGCTCATGGGGTTGAAGACCAAGTACAACCTAACCCAAATGAAGACATGGGGGAGATCTTAGTCCGAAAATGAATCTCAATAGGTCAATAATAAAGGGGTTAGGGTTTCATCAAACATGGCTCTGATGGAAGGGCTAGGGGGAATCAAGATTCACCCTAGGGAAAGAGAAACAAAGAATGCACAATCTAAAAAGGTGTTGGGGAGTTTCCAACAGATAAAAGAACATTAGGGTTTCAGATATGGTTGCTTCTCATGAGAGTTGGTTACCTCTCATGAGAGTTACCCATAATTAACTCACACAAAAACAACCCAAGATAGATAAAGGAATATCTCATTAGTATTTCAAAATAAAGAATGGAATTAGGAAGGGTCTACCAATGAGAGAAAATAAGGTTCACAATTAAAGTGAAAGGAAAGAAATTCAAATCATACAATTAGGGATTTACTAACAAGAATCCGTGTATCCCATGAAAAGACTAGGGAGAATAAAGATTCACCCTAGGGCAAAGAATTTACAATCAAGAAAGGTTTTGGGGAGGGTCCAAATGAATTAACATAAATAAAAGGGTTGCCAATTGGTTACCCTCTCATGAAGGTTACCCAAGAATTTCCCCTCAAAATCTCTCCCTTTTTGGTTTCCAATGGTCCAAGGAATATCAGGGATCAACTCCTCAATCATGAGGACACAAGGGAAAGTCATGGTAAAAGTATGAGACCTTCCCCACAATCATAAAGATAGGTAGAAAATTCAGGGAAAGTGTCATCAAGATCATTGGTGGAGTCAAATTCAAGGATCATCGCCATATGGCTTCAAGAACATAGAGTGAATTGGGGGATTCACTCTAGGGCTAATAGAATTAGAGAAGAGGTCATTACAGTAGTGTAATACCCCTCTCATCATCAGAAAATCAGAAGTAGAGAAGAAAGAATGAATTAAAGAAGAAACGAATTGAATACCAACCTCATAGAAGAGAAACCGATGAAGAAATCTGAATAGATGCTTGAGGATCTTCCTTGGCTTCGAAGGAGAGGTTCTAGGGCTCTTCCCACGTTCTCCAAGGCTTAGAACAGATTGAGAGTGAAAAACATGGAGTTCCCCCTTTTAAATAGCACAAAGAGTTCAAGAATTACTAGGATTTCACCAAATTGACCAAACTGACCCTGATGGTTGATTGGTCGCCAAAGAGGAAGTTCTAAGGTCCTTCCCACGCCATCAAGAGGTTTAGAAACATAATGGGATAGCTTACCACGAAATTAAAAGAAATAAAACTTTTCAAAACCTTCAAAACAGAAAATTACCAAAATGCCACTGCCTGGACAGCTTATTCAAAACAAAGGATTTAATGGGCCAAACTTCAATATTTTTGGATGGGCTTCTTTCAACACATCATACTACTTACCTAGTATGGAGGGAAGCTTTCAAACTAGGTCCAACTAAGCTTTAGGTCCATCAACCAAGTTCTTCATCACAAATAAATAGTTCAACTCCAAAACAAAAAAGGTTTCTATAAAAAAACACCATCATCAATATCCATGGGTTTTGGGTCAAACACCATATCTTCTACTGAGATGGCCCACAAAGACATCTTCCTCATTTTGGGACATTGGATCAACTCTAAGGGAAAGGTCTGACATGGCTTCCTAAGATTTTAAAAGATAGTAAACCGAAATCACGATCAAACTTCAAAGTCAACATTAAACAAACCCTACTTCACCCAAACAGATCGGGTCTTCGGGCTAGATTTGGGCTGGGTGTCACGCTTTCTCTCTTCTCTCCATCTATTTGTCCCCCATTTTTCTCTTCTCTTTCCTTCTCTTTTTTTTTGTTGGTTGGGGTTGGGGAGAAAATGGGGGTGGGGGTGGGGGTGTTTTTGTTTTTTGGTGGAGAATTTTGGGTGTGGGTGGGGGTTGGGGGTGGTGTGGGGTTGTGTGTTGTTGTTTTTTTTTTTTTTTTTATTTTTAGGGGGGGGGGGGGGGGGTGTGTGTTTTGTTGGTTTGGGGGGGGGTTGTGTTTGTTTTTTTGTGGGGGGGGGGGGCCATAAGTATAGAGTTGTTATCCTTGGAAAGTCCTAGGAAGTCAAGTCAGACCTCTCCTTAGTGTAGATCCAAAGTCCCGAAATGAGGGATGAAGTCTTTATTGACCATCTTAGTAGAAGACATGGTGTTTGTCCCGAAACCCATGGATATTGATGATGGTGTTCCCTTATTGAAACCTTACCTAATTTGGAGTTGGACTACCCATTTATGAAGAAGAACTTGGTTGATGGGCCTAAAGCCTAGTTGGGCCTAGTTGAAGACATCCCTCTATGCTAGGTAAGTGGTATGTTGTGTTGGGAGAAGCTCATTAGGTTTGGACTTGAGTTGGGCCTTCAATTCCCTGTGTTGGGCCTTATTGATAGGCTTGGTCGACTGGTTGGTCGATTGGGCCAATCGACCAAGCAATCGACCAACAGGGCCAGAAATCCGAGAAAATCCTTTGTTTAGGGTTTTTCACTTTCTATTTAAGTGAACTTCGTATTTCTTAGTATCCTCTGCCCCCAAAACTCTTTGAGAACGTGGGAAGACTCTCTTAAAGCTTTCCTTGGTGTATTCGAAGAACTTTTGCAAGATCTCAAGCCTCTCAACTCCGATTCTTCAAATCCAAGGTTAGTAATCTCTCCTAAGTATTCATATCTACTTCTTCTATGGTTAATCTCTGTGATGAAACTATGAAGATGATGCTGCATTCTCTGTTAGCAACCATCACTTCATTGATCTCCTTCCAATCTTAAGGTCTTATGATCAGCATAATGACCTTAACCCTAACCCTGGTAAATTCTTCAGGGAACCCTTGGGTAACCTTCATGAGAGGGTAACCAAATTAGGGAACCCTTGGGTAACCTCCCTTGTGAGAGTATCCACATTGGTTATATTTGTGTTAATCTAAACTCTTTCAACAACTTTCTTGTTATCAAATTGCTAAGCAAATTATTCCCTTTCATCTTGTGAACCTACCTTGGGTTATCTGGAGACCTAATCTAGGTTAACCTTCATGGGAGGATATTCAATTGGAAACCTTAACCCTTTATTGATTTTTGAATCATCCTTAAAGCTTTTCCTGATGTGATTACTTATTCTTTATTCCCTAGGGTGAATCCTTATTGCACCCTATCCTTTCCATGAGAACCATGGTTAAGTATATGTTAAGACCCTAAATCTTCTTGGTTCAAATCAGGAACCTATCTTTTGACCTTGACTTGATGCTTTGACCTTCCTAGATAGTTCTAATATGTTCTAGGAAGCTCCCCTTCGAATTTCGGATCAATCTTCAAACGAAGAAGTTATGACCGATTTGGTGTTTGCAGTTCCGTACTAATTCCATTGGTCGATTGGGCCAGTAGACCAACCAATCGACCAACCAAGCCAATAGCCTCAGTTTTGCTTTGTTTTGCTTCCGTTTCATCTCCGATCATTAGGGTTTGTTCCTTATGTTCAATACATGTTTGTTTAGGGTTATTTTGGTGATTTTGGACTTGCCCATTGATCTCTTTCTCGAAGTTTACAAAGTTGAATACGAGGTGAGTATTCCACTCACAATATGCATATTTACATACCTTGTTATGATATAATTCGAATGCATGATTAGCTACTGTTGATTTACCTTCTTTATATTATGTTACCTCTGCAATTATAGTAGGTTGTTAATATTGTGATTTACATATTGGAATGAATCATGAATGATGTTGAATGTGATTTGGACTATGGTGTGACATGTATGATCATGATGTGATTGAATAGGTATGATTTGGGATTGGTGAATGTCCTTTTGACATTTCTGTCCTTGGACATCGGAGGGACTAATATGGGATGTTCTCCGAAGATGCCCATCGACGTTTTTCCGGATCATTGGATGTCATACCTAGGGCTGTCTAGAAGTGTTTGGCTAGGATGTCCCGGTTATATCAGACCCGATTCGGAAAGGTATTGAGACTGAACGACCCGTGGAAGCAATGGGGATTCACAGGCGCTCAAGACCGGTAACCAACCCATGAGAGGACGGGAATCACATTGTGGGGGCCATTTATGGGTAGGGTTGCATATGGATAAACTTGGGCTCATGGGCGCTCAAGACCGGTAACCAACCCGTGAGAGGACATGAGAACTTCTCGTTTACTATATGTGGATGACCTATAGGGTTGATGAGTTCGTAGTCCGAGATGGTGGCTGTTTACCACTGAGAAAGATACATTGACTCTAGAGTGAAGGATACCGGAAAGGATCGGCAGGGGCGAGGAATGGAAGTATCTGGAACTAAGTTGATATAACTAAGTTGAAGACTTGCATTGGGCTAGGCTTAACCTTGACATGCACCAGTACTTAGACCAATGGTGATGTGAGAGAGCGGTGACCTAACTCTCAGCCATGGATTGTCCCGAGGGATGAAGGACCCACTACCAACCGGCGTTGTGAGATGAGACCTACCCAAAGAAGTATGGTGCTATGATTTAAAGCATGTTTGCCAATAGAGACCAGCATACATACATAGAGTTAGAAGCATATTGCATTTAATGTTTCATATCATTGCATATATGTTTGTTTGTGAATGCATGTGAAGATGTTTATTGTGTTTGGATTACTTGCTAAGTTCTTTTGAGCTTACCCTTCGAGGGACTTGTTTTAGATGACATTGCAGGTCTGAAAGAGAACCCATGCCACAGTTCGGAGGACCTTTCCATATATGGTACAGCTCCGGATGTCCTTAGACAAGGTAATGAACAATGAGGCAGCCAACACCCAGATTTGGACTACACTGACGGCTCCTATTGACGGCAGCCGGCATCATCTTATTCGCTAATGGGATCGCACACTAGATGCTAATCTGAAGCTTCAAGAGCCGACTAAAGATGTGGATTAGATTCTCTCATTTCTTCCGGACTTTTATTTTGCTTATATTAGCTTAGAGCTTTACTTAGATTTCGATCTACCTTCCACATATGTTTGTAGGGTATATTTCCACTATACTCTACAGTTGTCTTTTGATTTGGTATCTTGTTATTCCGCACTCTGATATTCTATAGTGATCCTTCTGAGATCCTTTCTTGAATTTTATTATTAACTTATTAGAATACAATGATTTGTTCTTGCTTTTGATTATGTTATTGTGCTAAATGGATATAATCGTTTCTAAACTTGATCTTTGGGCTATGGATCACTCTCCCGGGTAATCTAGCTAGGATATAGGCTGGGTGGATTTCGACGGGATGTGACAATGGTCTCCGCATCTACGACAGCGACGGATGGCCGTTCAGAACCTTCTCCGCAATACCCGTGCTACCACCGCGACAACCGAATTCCTGCCCTTGTGGCATGTTTTGTCTCTGCCCTTGTGGCATGTTTTATCTCCGCCCTTGTGGCGTGTCCGTCTTTGACTTTGTTGTGTATCCATCTCCGCCTTTGTGGCGTGTTTACCCCTCTTTGGGTGTTGGTAATAGATGATACGTATATCATAACGATTGTGCTTAACTATTGCTGTGATTGTTACAGCTCTCATTCTAAAGGTTTATTGGGCTAGACCCATTCCTTAGTCTGGATGACCCTGTCTATTGCATGTATGACAATTTGGTCAATTTCCGCTGCTTGGTTTGGACCGAACCTTGTGTTCTCATGCATCTATCTTTTGTATTTTTCCTTTTTTTATTTTTTTTTAAATTTTTTTATTATTATGTGTCTGTATTTTCTTTGTTTATAAATGAAGTCTTTAACTTCTTACCCCCCCCCAAAAAAAAAAAAAAAAAAAGAAAAAGAAAAAATCTATTCTAAGTAGGTAATTTTCTTTATAGAGAAAGTATATCCCCATTCATATATTTATATGCATCAATTTCTCAATATACACATACCAATATTCAGCCAATTCTATACTTAGCATCGTATCAGCCTAGCAATTGATCCTATTTTCTTCCTCATGACAACCATACCTCGATCCATCCTTAGCTATTACTCTAGCAATTGCTAATCCATCTTCTCCTTATTTTGTTCATCATTCCGATTCCTAAACCTACACTTCCCCAAGTCTGAATCTTAATCCTAAATTTTCCTAAGTCTTAATTATGATCCTAAACTTTCACAAGTTCGAATTCCGATCCTATACTTCATTCCTTATTCTAAATTAGTACACCTTAGACCAACACCCTCATTCTTTCTATGGTTTTTTGAAGACCTAAAACTTTACCCACAAAAAATAAAAATAAAAAAAATTTAAAAAATAAAACCCAAAAACTAGAGTTTTTTTTAATGGTGGTCACCTTAAGCAAGGGTGAAACTTTGATTTCCCCCCTTAAGTGAGAAAAACTACTGGTGACCCACTTTCAATAAAACCAAATATTACTTGTTACTGATTGTTATTCGTTCTGTTAACTTGAAATTGAAAAGGTCATTTTGTCCATACTGGATGTGATGATTAAATTGCCCTCCCATACCTAACCCTTAGGTGGATGAGAAGATTTTCTTTTCACTCATCTTGTACCTACATCTTGCCTGCTGGAAAATGATCCCCCTGCACGAAACCACCACTCCATTGGAAGGAGAAAGATGAACTAAATCTCTACCTCCATTTCCTCCCCCAAACCTGCGAATTCCTTCATTTGAGGAACAGGGCGGACGACTATGAAACTCACCTGTTGAAAGTGAAGAGAAGGGGTCAACACCCTCATTCTCTCTATGGTGTTATTGAAAACCTAAAAGTTTACCCACAAAAAATTTTAAAAAATAAAAAAAATAAAAAAATAAAACCCAAAAACTAGAGTTTTTTTTTTAATGGTGGTCATCTTAAGCGAGGGTGAAACTATGATCTCCCCCCTTAAGTGAGAAAAACTACTGATGACCCACTTTCAATAAAACCAAATATTACTCGTTACCGATTGTTATTTGTTCTGTTAACTTGAAATTGAAATGGTCATTTTGTCCATATTGGGTGTGATGATTAAATTGCCCTCCCATACCGAACCCTTAGGTGGATGAGAAGATTTTCTCTTCACTCATCTTCTACCTACATCTTGCCTGCCGGAAAACCATCCCCCCCCCCCCCCCGCGTGGAACCACCACTCCACTGGTGCCCTCCCATATCCAACCCATAGGTGGATGAGAAGATTTTCTCTTCACTCATCTTCTACCTACATCTTTCCTGCCGGAAAACCATCTCCCCCCCCCGCGCGAAACCACAACTCCCCTGGTGCCCTCCCATATCCAACCCATAGGTGGATGAGAAGATTTTCTTTTCACTCATCTTCTACCTACATCTTGCTTGTCGGAAAACGATCCCCTCGCACAAAACCACAACTCCACTAGAAGGAGAAAGATGAAACCCTAAATCTCTACCTCTATTTCCTTCCCCAAACCTATGAACTCCTTCTTTTGAGGAACAGTGCGGACGGCCGTGAAACTCAATTGTTGAAAGTGAAGAGAAGGGGAGAATCTATCTAATTTGGAGATCAGACATATCAAACAGGGAAAGAGATCTGTTAACAAAATGGAGCAAACTATTCACCAGAAGCCTAGCTTTGAAGATACCCACATCTATGAATTCACCCAATGCTACACAGGGAGACATTATCCAAAAGCAAAAGCAGAAGCATGCTTTTATCCTTTGTACTTGAAGTTGCATTTTCTTATCGAATTTTAATACTCGGACTTATGTCATTTGCAGGAAGGGTGAAATTATTCTCTGTAACGAATCTTGGCAATCAAAAGTTGATATTCTTGTAAGGCTTTGTGCCAATCAAATGGCTCTTTTGGTAACTCACTTAGATGTCTTGAAAACTTATATATTCTCATCTTTTGTAGGAGGAGATCTTTTCTCTCACTTTTGATGGTTCAAAGGATTCCGGGTAAGAACCTTGAAATTACATTATTTCCACTAAGATCGAATTCTAGTTAGATATGTGCCTGAGAGTATGACCAATCATTGTTGAGGCATTTGACTTGGTTTCTTTTGCAGGAATTCAAAACCTCCACATACACTGAAACTACTCATTGCATCTACCGATGCTCTGAATAGAGGACCCATTCAAAGTGTATCTTTACACAGTATCCTCAAACTTTTTCTTTTGTCACCACCCCTTCATTTTAACAAGTTCCCTTGGTTCCCTTCACTTTCAATGGTGGAATTTCACTTGTCAGTGGCATTGTTCCACAAAATGAGGAGTTCGTAGGTTTGGGGAGGAAATGGATGTAGAGATTTAGTGTTTTCATCTTCCCAAAGGCAATGGTTTCCGTAGAGGGAGGGAGCGAGAAATTCTGGCAGGTGATGGTGGTGGGTATTTTTGCCAAGGGGCCAATGGCGGTAAATGTTGGCATTTATTAATAATAATATGCCCAAGGGCAAAATTGGAAACTCATTTTTGGGAGATTACAACATATAGGGTTATATTTAGGTAACCGCTGCATCACTTTAGTAACGATTGCATTACGCAAACGTGAAATTTCTGAAAGACGGCTCTCTCTCCCTCTCTCCAAGAAACACAAATAAGAGAAAGTTTTTTGTGGATCTTCTTCTCGTTAGTCTTGGTCTTTACTTTCTTCCATCCACACGGAATTTGGGTTGTGGAATTTATTCTCTTTCCGCGTGATTGTGGAAACTTACTGGTGACAATTCCTGGAGAAACGAGGACGTGGAGTCAAATTTATTTCTGTTGTGATAATTCTATATTGGGATAAGCGAATCCAGGTAAGGATTATTCTCACTTCTATTTCCGGAATAGAGATATAGAATTTGCCAACATTGGTATCAAAGACTAGTTCCCACAGTTCTTTGTTCCTCCCAATATTTGTTTTTCTTGATGGATCCAATGGGAGGATCAAGGGTTCATAGAAACCCACAATGGATAATCCAAGGTTTAATGGAAACCCATGGAGGATTGAGGGTTTGATAGAAACCCTATTTTTTTGTTGGGATCCAAGTGGAAGGATCCTTGTTAATTTCCCTTCTATAAAAAATGCATGAATTGATGATCCATGAGAATGTATTTTTTTTTTTTTGTTTAATGATTGCTGGATTTTTCATGAGTTTTTTTGGGGAAATTTTTTGGAGAAAAAAAGGTTTTTTCCGTTCCACGGAACTGAAATTCATAAAAGTGGAAAAGACGCCGTTTGATCCACAGAGGATCAGATGGAATTTCCGTCTAGTCAGAAGGAAGTCCGTCTGGGAGATGGTTTCTGAGATGGTGGTCTGTCTAGTTCAAAATGCGTTTCTAACTTACTGGACACTAGAAACCCGATACTCTGAGTGATGTGTGGGCATTGAGAGCCTAATTGTAAAATCCGGCCTTATCCTAACCCTGACCCGGCCCGGATTTTATACTGTTGCAGGTCCGAAGACCCGAAGTGGTGGTAGAAGAGACCTGTGGGCCCTCTTAGTGGATGATTCAATGCTTGATGCTAGCCTATGGACATTGACAATGATGCCCCTCACTTGAGCACATTGTTAGTATTGGGTGAAAATCTGCGCATCGATGAAGATTGAATTAGTTGAAGCACTTCCCGAAACCCCATGATAAACCCAAAGGTATTTTCTGAAACTAGACTTGTTGATTGACTTGTAGGAGAAAACCCCACTCGATTTGACCCTGTATAGCCTTCCGAATCCACTCCTGAAGTTGCTGTCATAGCTTGGTCGAGTGCTTGGTCGACTGACAGTCGACCAGACAGTCGACCAAGAGTAATGGAATTCGATTTTGCACTAAATCTGTTCCCATTTTGCCCCTACCTTTTTGGAATTCATGAATGAGGACCTAAACTAATCATTGGCACTCCAGAGCTCGAGGTTGGACACTCTCTTGGGCTATTCCTTGATGTTTGGGAAGATCTTTGACTCCAATCATTATTGTATACACTAATCATAAACTCAAGGTATGATTTCTTCTATTCCTCTCCTAATCTATTATGTTTCTATCAATTACTGATCATTGAAACCATGGCTGAAGTGCTGCAACCTTGCAAACACTTAACCATGAGTTTCCCCCTTTCAATTTCTTAATCCTTCCCCACTCTTGCTATGCTATGATTCAAATGAGATTAATTGCACTCCATCACTTTGATTCTTTTCAATCTAACCTATTTTGATTCAAATCTGATATATAGATGCATGATAAGCTTAGACTATAATGAAATTAGGGTTCTAGCTTGATTCTTAACACTCATTTGATTGATTCTTATCATCCTTTTCAATTTCTATAAATTCCAATTTAATTCTTGCTAAGTATCATATAGAACCTAAAATTCGATTTGGGTATTTTTGATTGAACCGTTGGATCATCATGAAAATTAATGTGTAGTATCCTCTTACTGTTATAAACATGCCCTCCAAATTTCATGACGATCAGAGCACTGGAAGGGAAGTTTCGGATCAAGTTTCCATTGCTGTCCTGAAGATAACAAGTCTTGGTCGACTAAGCTTGCCAACCAAGAGTTGTTAAGGCCCTGTACTCAGCCAATTTGATCCATTTGAACCCCAATTCAATTGCTTTCTTCTCTGACATTATTTGTATGATTATCTAGGGTATCAACACTGATTTTGGGGCCATACTTGGTAATCATTGAATCTATTTACAACTTGATTAAGGTAAGGACAGTCGTTAACTCAAGTATGTTAGTTATACCAACATGCTTACATTATGGGAACTTAATGGTTATGTTCATATGAGTAATCCTTTACTATACATGATTGTTATGTGTTTTCTTATCAGTAATCGAATGTATATATCATTTAGAATATCATGTTCAGTTTTACTTTATGATTCATGTATGATCAATCATGTTAAGATATGTATTTGTTTATATGATGAATCATTGATTTAGTATAATATGATGAGATTGAGATTGTGATTGAGTACGTATGACTTGGGATTGGGAGGTGTCCTTTCGACACTTCTGTCCTTGGACATCGGAGGGAGTAGTATGGGATATTCCCTGAAGGTGTCCATCGACGCTTTCCGAGGTTGTTGGATGATATATATAGGATTGTCTAGGTGTATGGTTAGGATATTTTCCCTTGTCATATCAGACCCGAATTAGAAGGGTATCGAGACGGAACAGAGTATGGTTGAACGACACTCAAGACCGGTATCCACTCCGTGAGAGGACTTGAACTATATTGCGGATACCCGAAAGGGGCCATTTATTGGTAGGGTTGCATATGGATAGACTTGGGCTCATGGGCGCTCAAGACCGGTAACCAACCCGTGAGAGGACGTGAGAGCTTCCCGTTTACTATATGTGGATGACCAATAGGGTTGATGAGTCCGTAATCCGGGATTACGCTGACTCTAGGGCGAAGGATACCGGAAAGGATCGCCGGGGGTGAGGAATGGACGTATCCGGATCTGACATGATATGACTGAGTAGATGACTTGCATTGGGCTAGGCTTTACTGTGACATGCGCCAGTACTTATACCAAACGGTGACGTGAGAGAGTGGTGACTAAACCCCCAACCATGGTTTTTGAGATGACTTTACCGAACTTCCTGGGCCAGACCCAAGATATCTTATGATTGAGGGGGAGTGAATGATGACCCAAAGAAGTATGGTTCCATGACTTAAAGCATGTCTAAATTAGAGACTAGCATACTTAAGATTAGAATCATATTCATCATTGTCTCATATCATATTGCATCATATTTTGACTTGTGTTAGATGAACTATGGATTATGAAACGACTTGCCTTGATGAGTTCTTTTGAACTCATTCCTTTTGTGCAATTTGTTAGATTATACTGCAGGTACAGAAGACCTTGATGGCATGTCTTATGACCCGAGCTATGATCCCGCATACTACCCTTCGGGTGATGGCTACGTGGTGAGTCAGGATTGCTATACCGAGGAGGATTATAGTGCGTACCAGGGTTAGCCCCACTTTAGTGAGGGAGCGGCCACATTTGGTTTACTTCATCCATACTTTCGAAGAGGATATCATTAGGATAGAGGAAACCTATATGTAGGCCCCATTTCCCTGGATGACTATAATCATTTGGATATTCTCTCTCTAGTTCCTATGGATTTGTTCATAACACTGGTTGTAACATAACTTGATTTACCACTGTTCCGCTTATTGTGAAGGAGTGACTTCTGATCACTCTTTCTTTTTGAGATTTTGTTATTTAGAAGTTGTTACTTAGTGTTTTCGCACTTTGATTAATTACCTTTTTCTCATTCATTTGATCTATTTATTGTTTACTTTATACATTGATTATATTGTTCATGATTATGTTATCGTGTATGTGGGAGGCATGGCCGCTTGATCTGGATCTTCGAGCTGTGGATCACATCCCGGGTATGCCAGATAGGATACCGGCCGGGTGGATGTGACAGGCTGGTATCAAAGCCCAAGATCGAGTAAGGCCCTAACCACAGAAACATTAACGGAACATTCCGAGTCACAGATCCAAGGTGACTCGATTACTCTTTGAAGTGAATAATAGATAACTCGGACTAGAAACCTGATTAACGAAGCATAAGTGAATTGTTGAATAACATACAATAATTATAATTTAACAATCTTCACTTAATGAAACGAAAAAGAAAATGAATAACATACAATAACAGGTGAAACTGAAATAACTTTCATTAACTTAAATAAGTTTTACAACGGGTTACATATGAAAAGCATAACTGAAATCCTAGTACAATCTATTTATCTAGGAGATCGTCGTCGGACTCTGGATGTCCTAACATTCTCAGTGATCTGAGTGAGCTGAGACTGCATCTGATCCTGCCTGGACTCTATCTGGGCAAGCCTCCCCTCAAGCCTCTCATACATATGTGACTGGCTCGCCTCCATCCTCTCATATATCTGAGTCTGCCTGGCTCCTAAACTCTCGAACAACTGCTCCTGCCTAACCCCCATCCTCTCCATCATGGAAGTCATAGACTGCATCTGAGCATACAGATCCGGTGCCTCTGGTGCAGCCTGTGATGGACCCCCAGTCTTTAACTGTGATGCGGGAACCCCTTGATCATCAGGACCGACCTCCTGCATACCTATATCATCCCCAGCCTGATCCTCTGCTGGAATATCCTCACCATCATCCTCGAAATCCGACTCGTCACCTAGACTGGGAGATCTGCCAACTCGATCTAACTGCATCAGTCCAATGGTCCTCGTACCAATGGAATACCCCGCACCTCCAACAACTCTATCCTCACCATCAAGATCTACCCCGAAATAACTGAAGATGCGTGTCAATAAAATCCCAAAGCAAAGATTTCTGACACCCGGATGCATGACAACCTTGATCATAACATTCTGTATAATATAAGATAGATCGATCTTGAATCCCATATAGATCCGATAGATGAGTAAGGCATCCATCACCGTAACCACATTATGATGTCCCGCTCTCGGTATGATATTCCTCCCTACAATCCGACCGATGACTCTGGCCGATGCAATCATCTCACCACTGTTTCTAGGATAATAACACCTATCATCATCCCAAAGTGTCATGCATGTCTCATGCAACTCGTATGGAAGCATATGTCTACTGAAATCCTCCCCTACTGATATCCACACACATGCATGTGGATAATAAGGAACCCCGAGAATCTCTGCTAGTGTGTGAGTAGTAAATCTGATCTGACTTGCTATCACTAACTCCATCTGATCAGCTCGCCCCTCCACAAATGAAGTCAAATTGCTGTAGAACAGCCGAATTAACTCTGGGTACACCGGCAAATCCTCAGTAAGTAGGTGTGTCCACCCCAAAACATCGAATCTCTCCCCAATCCGAAAAGTAGTCAATTCTGCAGCCTGAAATGGTCGCCCGTACTCTATGTGACAATGCCCAAAGTATGCATCGTAAAGAAACTCAGCCAATGGTGTGACGAAGCGGTGTCGATCAACCACGTCCGCTCGTGGCAGCAAAGGCACCTGACCTCTACCTCTCCTGGCACCTACTACCCTACCTCGAGCACGACCACCTTGTCCTCGTCTCTCCATAGAGTATAAATATCTGTAGAAAAGATCAACAAGTCAATGTTAGGAGATTAACCAAAATTGGATATGAAGGGCATTTTTGTAATTTTTCGGAAATTTTCAAATTTGGGGGAAATTCAATTTGAGTATACTGCCTTATGCACAATACTTAGAATTGCACGATTGTGGTGTTTGTTCGAAGAAAACCGGTCGAAATTGCGTCCTAAAGTTTAAAATTCAGCAAGCTAGAAAAGAGAAATTTCGACGTTTAGGTCAAATTTGGGGATTTTTGATATTGTTGAAATTGGTTGAAACGAATTGCATGGTAATGTGTAGCATATCATTTGGAATGTGTGGCAAGGAATTTGGTATTAAAATTCCTAGCGGTTTGGGAGAAGTCGAAATTTTTCTAATTTTGGAAACTTTCGGCTACTTTAGCGAGATCAAGTTGAAAATTCGTGTTTTCTTGTTGTTTAAGCGTTGTTGTTGCATGTAAACTATGGGATTTTGTTTCTAAGCATGCATGGACATGTTTCCATCCTAGAACAACAAGTTTAACATGGTATTTTGAGAAATCTAAGTAAAGAAACTACTTGAGAAGATGATGAATAGTGATTTACTTACTTGGTTGAGCAATGCTTGATGTCTTGATGATGTGGAAGCCTCTAACCACTTGGAATCTGCTTAGAAGTGTTTGCTAATGCATTCTCTAGAGCCCCTCCACAAGAAAAATGAGTTAGAAATGAAAAATGAAGGAGAAATGAAGTTAAAAGACTGATTTTTCGTTGCTGTCATGGCTTGGTCAACTGTCAGTCGACCAAGGCAATAGAAAGTGAGAAAAATGAGAATTTTGAGGAAATTTTTGGATTTTGACCCATGGTTGATTATTTGCTTATTATATTGATGAATCTATGTATGATTTGAGCACTTTAATCATATGGTCAAGTGTATCTTGACGAATCTTCGCATCTCGATGTGGTCAATGTTCTTTTGCAGAATGATTTTACTGAGAAGTTGTCTTGTCGGCTCTGGTAGTGCCGGAAATGAGGAGACGCCTGCTGGAGGGTCTGACCAACAGACCCAGGAGGATAGCCATACTACCAGTGGCATCCCCAATGCCGCTGACATTGGAAGCTTCAAGGACATTGCAACTGTCATGACCAATATGATGCAACAGAGGCAAGCTCAGTTCAACCAGATGATGTCTGGTTTTGTGAATTTGAGAGAAGAGAACCGTGCTAGTGGGTCTGGAAGAGCTGGCTTGGCGGCCCCGTATGTGGAGAGGTTCACAGGAACTTCGCATACCCGGCTGATGGAGAGTTTCTTGAAACTGCAGGTGCCATCTTTTACTGGTGTATCAAAGGACGTTCTGTTCCCTAACAGATGGCTGAGGGAACTAGAAAAGGCCTTTTGGAACTTGCAGTGTATGGATGCTCAGAAAGTGCTCTTCGCCCAGCAGAAGCTTCAGCAGGAAGCGGATGCGTGGTGGACTTCTTCCCGCCCTATTCTTGAAACCCTCCATGGTGGTGCTGTCTCTTGGGAAATATTTAAGGAAGCCTTCTATAAGAATTATTTTCCCGAGGCTATGAAAGATGCCAAGGAGTCTGAATTTATGGCATTGGCCCAAGGTTCCCTTTCTGTGTTGGACTACCAGCAGAAATTTGAAGAGTTATTCTTTTTTGCCCCTGACTCGATGAAACCTGATAATGCGAAGGCAATGAAATTCTTCAAAGGACTGCGGCCATCTTTAAAGACATACCTCACCCTTCTCCCTCTTGAGAGTTACGCCTAGGTGGTTCCGAATGCAAAGAAGTTGGAAGAAGCGAAAAGAGAAAATGCACGAGTTCAGAGGCCTTGGCAGCCTAAGCATCCCGGTCTTGTGAATCGCACCGAGCGTCAGTTTGTGAGGCCTTCACCATATCCCACTCCTGCCTTCCAACCTAGGGGTGTGGGTCAGAGTTCTGGTACTACTCCTGTGGGCCCTCGTGGCCAATATAGTGGAGCTCGACCTACGGGATTTGTGCAGCCTTCCCGGCCTGGTGTGGTTTCCCCTCGGCCTGCTTTTCAGAGACCCCCTTTGGCATCCGCCCCTGTTGGACAGAGAGATCTTGTGTGCTTCCTTTGCAAGCAGCCCGGACATTTTGGTCGCTTGTGTCCGAAAAAGTCTGCCTTGCCTAGCGTTTCTGCTCCTACTGTGAGAAGTGCTCCCGCTTTTTTTCCAGCCCTTGCCCCTCCTTCTAGCAGAGTATTTAGCATCTCTGGTACAGAGCAGGACCCTTGCCATGAAGTTGTAACAGGTACATTGTTAGTTGCCTCTTTTCCAGCATTTGTGTTGTTTGATACGGGTGCATCTCATTCATTCATTTCATCTACTTTTGTTTTAAAGACTAACCTAACACCCAGATGTTTATCTAGTTGTTAGTCAATTTGTACCCCTATTGGGTCTGCTGTTAAACTAAATAAAGTGTTAGAGGAATGTCCTGTTATTGTTTGTGCGTTGAACTTGAAGGCAAATCTAGTGTTGTTTGATATGAGGGACTTCGACGTCATCTTGGGAATTGATTGGTTGACATCCTACAACGCTGTGATCTTGTGCTCTTCTAAGAAAATTCAGTTTCGATTGGATGGGAATTCAGTTTTTGAGTTCCAAGGAAAGAAGGGAAGAGTGAGCAAGAAGACCTTGACCGCTTTAATGCAAGTCCACGCTTGGGTGGAAGATGCTTCATCTGGAAACAAAGTCAAGGAAAGGAAGAGACTTGAAGTGTCGAAAGGACACCTCCCAATCCCAAGTCATACGTAGTCAATCACAATCTCAATCTCATCATATTATACTAAATCAATTATTCATCATATAAACAAATACATATCATAACATGATTGATCATACATGAATCATAAAGTAAAACTGAACATGATATTCTAAATGATATATACATTCTATTACTGATAAGAAAACACATAACAATCATGTATAGTAAAGGATTACTCATATGAACATAACCATTAAGTTCCCATAATGTAAGCATGTTAGTATAATTAACATACTTGAGTTAACGACTGTCCTTACCTTAATCAAGTTGTAAATAGATTCAATGATTACCAAGTATGGTCCCAAAATCAGTGTTGACACCGTAGATAATCATACAATTAATGTCAGAGAAGAAAGCAATTGAATTGGGGTTCAAACGGATCAAATTGGCTGAGTACAGGGCCTTAACAACTCTTGGTGGACTGGCTTGGTCGATTGTCAGTCGACCAAGCAGTCGACCAAGACTTGTTATCCTCAGGACAGCAATGGAAACTTGATCCGAAACTGGCTCTTCGGTGCTCCGAGCGTCATGAAATTTGGAGGGCATGTTTATAACAGTTAGAGGATACTACACATTAATTTTCATGATGATCCAACGGTTCAATCAAAAATACCCAAATCAAATTTTAGGTTCTATATGATACTTAGCAAGAATTAAATTGGAATTTATAGAAATTGAAAAGGATGATAAGAATCAATCAAATGAGTGTTAAGAATCAAGCTAGAATCCTAATTTCATTATAGTCTAAGCTTATCATGCATCTATATATCAGATTTGAATCAAAATAGGTTAGATTGAAAATAATCAAAGTGATGGAGTGCAATTAATCTCATTTGAATCATAGCATAGCAAGAGTGGGGAAGGATTAAGAAATTGAAAGGGGGAAACTCATGGTTAAGTGTTTGCAAGGTTGCAGCACTTCAGCCATGGTTCAATGATCATTAATTGATAGAAATATGAAAAGATTAGGAGAGGAATAGAAGAAATCATACCTTGAGTTGATGATTAGTGTATACAATAATGATTGGAGTCAAAGATCTTCCCAAACATCAAGGAATAGCCCAAGAGAGTGTCCAACCTTGAGCTCTGGAGGGCCAATGATTAGTTTAGGTCCTCATTCACGAGTTCCAAAAAGGTAGGGGCAAAATGGGAAGAGATTTACAGAAAAATTGAATTCCATTACTCTTTGTCGACTGTCTGGTCGACTGTCAATCGACCAAGCACTCGACCAAGCTATGACAGCAACTTCAGGAGTGGATTCGGAAGGCTATACAGGGTCAAATCGAGCGGGGTTTTCTCCTACAAGTCAATCAACAAGTCTAGTTTCAGAAAATACCTTTGGATTGATCACGGGGTTCCGGGAAGGGCTTCAACTAATTCAATCTTCATCGATGCACAGATTTTAACCCAATACTGACAATGTGCTCAAGTGAGGGGCATCATTGTCAATGTCCACAGGCTCAGCATCAAGCATCGAATCATCCACTAAGAGGGCCCACAGGTCTCTTCTACCACCACTTCGGTTGTTTGGACCTGCAACAGTATAAAATCCGGGCCGGGTCAGGGTTAGGATAAGGCCGGATTTTACATTCTCCCCCCCCCCTTAAAAGAAATTTCGTCCTCGAAATTGGAAGCATACCTGTGCTTCCAAAAAGGTGAGGAAACTTCTCTCTCTTGTCTTCTTCTTTCTCCCATGAGGCTTCTTCCGGGGTATGGTTCTTCCACTGAATCTTCACCAAAGGGATGGTGCAATTCCGTAGCTGCTTGTCCTTCTTATCAAGAATTTCGGCTGCTCCTTCATCATAAGAAAGATCGGCATTGAGCCCTTCGAGGGATTGCTGTAATATATGCTCTGTGTTCTCTATGTACTTTCAGAGCATAGAAATATGGAACACACTGTGAACTCCAACAAGGGATGGGGGCAATGCCAAGCGATAGGCAACAGGTCCAACCTTCTCCAGGATCTCATAAGGTCCAATGAAGCGAGGGCTAAGCTTTCCCTTTACATTGAATCTCGTCACCCCTTTCATAGGTGACACCTTAAGGAAAACTTTTTTTCCAATTGGAAACTCCAGATCGGTCCTTCTCTTGTCGGCATAAGATTTCTGTCTTGACTGGGAAGACTTAATTCTTTCTCTAATCATGTCAACCATTGCACTTGTAGCTTCAATCATTTCCGGACCTAAGACTTTTCTTTCACCTGTCTCAGTCCAATACAAAGGTGTCCTACAAGTGTTACCGTACAAAGCTTTGAATGGAGCCATGCCTATTGTTGCTTGATAACTGTTGATATAGGCAAACTCAACTAAAGCTAAGTGTTCATCCCAATTTACACCCATGTCCACCACACAGGATCTAAGCATATCCTCTAAGATTTGAATTGTACGCTCAGATTGTCCATCAGACTGTGGATGATGGGCTGTACTCAGATTCAATTGGATTCCCAAGGCTTTCTGCAAACCATTCCAAAACCTTGAGGTGAACCTAGGATCACGATCATAAACAATACTCACAGGCACTCTGTGTAGACGAACCACATTGTCCACATAAAGTCTAGCTAGCTTATCGAAAGTGTAAGTGATCTTCATAGGAATGAAATGGGCTGATTTGGTCAACCTATCGACGATCACCCACACAGTGTCATTCCCCTTACTTGTCCACGGCAAGCTAGTCACGAAGTCCATGGAGATATCTTCCCACTTCCAGCTAGGAATTGGAAGGGGCTGAAGCAATCCGGACGGAGGCTGACGAACGGCTTTCACACGTTGACAAGTCTCACACCTGGCAACGAAGTCTTCAACATCTGCTTTCAAACCGTTCCACCAAAAATGTTCCCTTAAGTCTTTATACATTTTGGTACTTCCAGGGTGTATTGTAAAGATTGACTGGTGTGCTTCCTTCAATATTTCCTTCTTGACTTCATCAACATTAGGCACACACAGTCTACCTCTAAACAATAAAGTACCATCTAAAGATGTACTAAAAGCAGGGTCCATTTCTGAATTCGAAGCGATCTTCTCAATCTTTTCTTTCAACTCAAGATCAGAACTTTGCAAGGCAACAATGCGCTCTTTAAGGGTGGATCTTGCCGTTATGGCATAAAGGACAAAATGTCACATATCCTATGTTAAAACCTATTTAACCATGGTTCTTCTTTAATACATGTGATACCAAATAACTGACAGAGTGATATCATCCATATTTGAATATTATTATAATCCACTCTGATATCCACTCCCCAATCTTCGGGCAACCCAGGAATGATATTCCCTTAGGAGCCTATATCTTCCCTTAACCATGGATGTTACGACTTAGTTCTCCCATGCTCTGATACCATCTGTCACATCCTGCCCTAAATCCACCAAGGGGATACCCTATCTGAATTACCCGGGGAGTGAATCACGGTCCCGCCGATCAAGTTTAGGAATGATCATATCCACTTAGCACAATAATATAATCAAAAGCAAGAACAATTCATTATATTTAAGTAGTTTAACAATAAAAGTCAAGAAAGGATCTCAGAAGGATCACAAAGAACATCAGAGTGCGGAAAAATGATACCAGTAACATAAATAGTCAAAGTGTGAAAAGAAGGGGGGAAACCCATTCTACGATAACAGCGGAAGGTAAGTCGAAATGAAGTAAAGGTTACAACCAATTTTTAAAAGAAGGGAAAGGAAAGGTAATCAAACTAAATTACAGTTTCTTCTAACTTATAAAATGTTTCCTAAATAACAAAATTATAAGAAACTAAGCCAGGCCGCATCCGCTCCTAACAAATATCAGTCTCGGACTGCTAATCTTTATCAATGTGTTCACCGCCACCAATGTGATATGAGTCACCAACTTGGTCTTCGAGTGTTCACTCATCCCGAGTCCAAGTAGTAGTACCTGCAGGAGAGTCTAACAAAAGATGTTGCGAAAAGGAATGAGTTCAAAAGAACTCAAAGCAAAGGTGCCATTCCATAATAACATAACTTACATGATACAAAACATAGCATGATGCAATATGATATATGATTCCATCCCTAAGTATGCTAGTCTCTAAGGTAGACATGCTTTAAGTCATGGAACCATACTTCTTTGGATCGTCATTCACTCCCCCTCAATCATAAGATATCTTGGGTCTGCCAGGGGAATTTAGGTAAAGTTATCTCAGAAACCATGGTAAGGGAATCGGTCACCGCTCTCTCACATCACCGTTTGGTATAAGTACTGGCGCATATCACAGTAAAGCCTAGCCCAATGCAAGTCATCTACTTAGTCGGTCGGTCAGATCAGATCCAGATATCGTCCATTCCTCGCCCCCGGCGATCCTTTCCGGTATCCTTCACACTAGAGTCAGCGTAATCCCAGATTACGGACTCATCAACCCTATTGGTCATCCACAAATAGTAAATGGGAAGCTCTCACGTCCTCTCACGGGTTGGTTACCGGTCTTGAGTGCCCGTGAGCCCAAGTCTAGCTATTTGCAACCCTACCAATAAATGGCCCCTTTCGGGTATCCGTAGCATGGTTTATGTCCCCTACCGGATTGGTTACCGGCCTAGAGCGCCCATCCAACCATACACTACCACGGGTCGTTCGGTCTCAATGCCCTTCCGATTCGGGTCTGACATGACAAGGATAAACCTAGCCACCCAACTAGACAATCCTATGTATGTCATCCAATAACCTGGGAGAGTGTCGATAGGCACCATCGGAGAACATCCCATACTATTCCCTCCGATGCCCAAGGACAGAAGTGTCAATAGGACACTCCCCAATCCCAAGTCATACGTAGGCAATCACATAATCAAGTTCATCATCTTTCATGCATCCAATACATCTTCATAATAAAAGTTAAATCATGATATTGAAATGAATCATCATAGACATAAGAATCAAGAATAGTAATGTAACATGACAAGAGTATAAAGATTGCAATACTACTGTTCTAACATCTATATAACAATCTTATAAAGAATAAAATAAATCAAGAACTTCCATTCTTTAAATAAGAACACAAATCATAAGTTGATGACCTATATATTATGGAGTAACCATCCTTACCTTAATCAAGTTGTAATTAAGTTCAATGATCACCAAGAATGGTCCCAAAATCAATGTTGATCCCCTAGATAACATACAAGTAACATAAGAGAAGAAACCATTCGAATCGGGGTTCAAACGGATCAAATCGGCTGAGTACGGGGTGTTGACAGATCTTGGTTGATTGGCTTGGTCGACTGTCAGTCGACCAAGCAGTCGACCAAGACTTGTTAACTTCTGGGCAGCAATAGAAACTTGATCCGAAACTGCCCTTCCGCTACTCCGATCGACATGAAATTTGGAGGACATGTTTATAACAGTAAGAGGATACTACACACTAATTTTCATGATGATCCAACGGTCCAATTAAAAAACCCCCAATTTGAAACCCTATGTTCTATATGCTAAATATCAAGAATCGGATTGGAATTGATTGAAATTGTAAAGAATGATGGGAATCAATTAAGGGAATGATAAGAACTAAATTAGAATCATGAATCCATAGTAATCTAGGCTTAACATGCATCTACATATCAGTTTTGAATCAAGGATAGGTTGAATTGAATGAAATCATAGAAATGTAATGTAAGCAATCATGATGGGAGCATATCATGGCAAGAATGAAGTAATAATCATGGGATTGAAAGGGGGAAGCTCATGGCCAAGTGATTGCAAGGTTGGCCACAAAGGTAGAAGAAGAAGAAGAGAATCCATACCTTGAGTTGATGATTGAGGTGCAACACAAATGATGGAGTCAAAGATCTTCAAAAACACCAAGAAAAGGTAGGGGCAAAATGGGAAGTGATTTAGTGAATATTAGAACTCCATTACTCTTGGTCGATCAAGCTGGTTGAGTTGTCGGGTCGACCAAGACATGACAGAAACTTCAGGAGTGGATTCGGGAGGCTATACAAGGTCAAATCGAGCGAGGTATTCTCTTACAAGTCAATCAAGAAGTCTAGTTTCCAGAAATACCTTTGGATCAAGAATTGGAGCTCGTTAGGTACTTCAAATAAATCAATCTTCATCGATGTGCAGGCAGGGTTGGCCAAATATAGTTCAGCAACTTCGAACAGGGATTTGGAGGGCTGTATGAGGTCAAATTGAGTGGGGTTTTCTCCTTAAGTCCATCAAGAAGTCTAGTTTCGGGAAATATATTCAGATTGAGCACAGGAGTTCATTAGGTATTTCAACTAATTCACCCCTCTTCGGTGCGCAGATTCAGAACTAACACTGACAATGCTCTCAAGTGAGGGGCATCATCGTCAATGTCCATGGGCTTGGGCTCCGACACCAAGTCATCAACCAAAAGGGTCCACAAGTGTCTTTTCCCCCCAATTTGGGTCTTTGGATCTACAGACAATAAAATTTCCGGGCCAGGTCAGGTTAAGGATAAGGCCAGACATGGCCTCCTAAGGCTTTCAAGGATAACAACATTGAAATCAAGGTCCAACTTCAAGGTCTAACATCAAACAAGTCTTTTTTCACCCAAAACAAATAGGGTGCCCCAGGCTAGGTTTGGGCTGGATTTCACATTCTCCCCCCCTTAAAATAATTTCGTCCTCGAAATTGGGAGAGTACTAGGCTTTTGAAAGAGATGGAGATACATCGCTTTTACCTTGACTTTCTTCTCCCAAAATCTTCGGAAAACAAATAACAATAAGTCTTTTGTAAGAAAACAAGGAATAAATCTAACATGCTTTGAAATCAAATCTAGAGTATGATAATGGCTTCCTGAAGACTTCACAAGGATCATGGCAAAGACCAATATGAAGATCATAAAAGCTTAAGAATGAAAGGAGATTGTAGAAGAGATGGTTGCAAGGATGCATCATCTTCTTCATAGTCTCAATCACAAGGAATAAAACATAGTAAGAGTAGATCAATACAACATAAGGGAGGTTACTATCCTTTGATTGAAGAATAGGAGATGAAAAGCTTGAAGTCTTGAAACAATTAGAAGGAATAACCAATCATGAAGATCACACTTGATTTCTCTTCGAAATCAACATGTGGAGAATTTACTAGTTTATGGAGTGTATGGAGATCCACTCTAGAACAGCAGGGTAGGAGGATCAGTCATGGGAATGTCTTAAGATCACCCTCTTATCAAAAGGAAAAGAAGGCACAAGAAGAAATAGAAGGGAGAAAAGATTAGTTTCGGGGTAGACTTCCACTAAACAAAATTAGGCAACTCATATGACAGAGAATAAATCAAACAATGTATGTGGTATGTATGTATTTGATACAGGGTTAGGATTAGGTGGGATTTCACATTCTCCCCCCCGTAAAATAATTTCGTCCTCGAAATTTAAAGCACACCTGGGCTTTCAAAAATATGAGGAAACTTCTTAAGGGGTGTGATTGTTCCACCGATTCTTTACCAAGGGGACGGAAAGTACAATGAAAAATAGATCTAATAGGTAAAGAATACTTGGACTCTTGGCTGACTTCTCAAACAGTTAAGAGAAACTCAAACAATACTCACTGGTACTTCATATAGACTAGGCAAACTCATATGGCAAGAATAAGTCAAAACAATGCATATGGCCTATATGCAACGCATCAGTAAGGATTAAATCAAACAATGCACATGATATGTATGTAATGTATAAGTAAAGAATAAATCAGGGCAATGCATGTGGTATTCATACAATGCACAAGTAACTATAAATCGAAATAGTGCATATGGTATTTATGCAATACAAAATTCAAAGGATAGATCAGTAATAAGAGTTGGAGTTAAGAGTAACGTACTGGTTACGAGATCTTGGTTTGCTTCCGACTCACTTTCAACAATGCTAATCACTTCATTGGCAGGAGGGGCTTGAACTGGTTTTGCAGCTAAAGCAGCTCGACGACTTAGTTTGCGAGGGCAGTGGCGGGCGAAATGTCCTGTCCGTCTGGCAGAAATAACGAGACAAGTTCTCTCTGTCCTACAGGTTGTACCGGTGCCAAGAGTCCTTGATTCACTGGCCTCGGGTCTGCAGCAGTTTGATTGAGGTTTGCATCCCCAACACTTTGTTCCACAATTCGGGGCTGATAAGTCGGAGTGGGATACGGTGCAGGCCTAGTGAACTTTTTGGCGGTCCTTTTAGCATGGCTAGAACTTCCACTAGGTAGGGACTTCTGGTGACCTAACTTCACTTTCTCAACACCCGGCATAGTAGTAAGGTTAGGGTTTGCCTGGGCAGCAGCACGGGTCTCGCTGTTCATGGCCAGTAACCCAGTCAAGATTTGGTTGAACTGCACACTCTGTTGTTGCAACATTTCTCCCATAAGATTAATGATTTCTTGGTAGTTGACCACTGGAGGAGTACCGGATAGATTGTTGGTAGCTTGACCTAGTGGAGCGTTCTGATCTTCATCACCACCGAAGACACTCCGACGGGTGTCCACATCCCCCAGCCGGTACCCTAACCGGCATACCCGGGAGTGTGATCCACAGCCCAGAAGATCAAGTATCGAGGAAATCATCCTCCCACATATTCAATAACATAATCATAAACAGGAAATAAATCAAGTTTTAATATTATAAACAAGGTTCAAAACAAGAAATGAACAATCAATATAATCAGAGTGCGGAAAGATACCAGATATCCAATGATATCAAAAAGGAGTAAAGTGAGGCGGAAACTCACTTTACCAAAAATAGCGGAACGTAGTATGAAAATCGAAAGGGATTACAACTGAAACAAATGTACTAAGAAATAAACTAAGATCAAGCGTCTTCAAGTTTATAGATAACGTCTTCATAAGTATGGACTTCATCAATCCAATGAATCCGTTCTAACTCTATGCCGTTCTCAAAAGTAGTACGCAGCTTGATCCGCCGAGGGATCATCAGAGTAAGCTTGATCGTTGCCAGCACCTTGCGTGTAATACGCTTCATCAGCTTGTGCTTCCTATACTGCTCGTCATAATACTCTGTACCTGCAGGATAATCTAACAAGAAAATGTACAAAAAGGAATGAGTTTCGAAGAAACTCGGTAAAGGCAAGTTAATCCATAACATCATAGATAACATGTGGCAAAACATAACATGATGCAATGCTGTATGAAACAAGTAATGAATGTATGCATCTAACTCTATGTATGCTGGTCTCTATGGTAGACATGCTTTAAGTCATAGCACTGTACTTCTTTGGGAAGGTCCGCTCACATCCTCAACCATTTAAGATATCTTGGATTCTTTCACGGATCATTTCACCGGTCTTGAGCAGCCGGTTGGTAATGGGTCCTTCATCCCTCAGGACAAACCATGGCTGGGGGTTAAGTCAACACACTCTCTCACAACCATTTGGCATAAGTATCGGCGCATGTCGGGGGAAAAGCCTAGCCCAATGCAAGTCATCTACTCAGTTACATCAACTCAGGTCCAGATACTTCCATTCCTCGTCCCTGACGATCCTTTCCGGTATCCTTTCCACTAGAGTCCTAATAGTCCCTGACTACGGACTCATCAACCCTATTGGTTATCCACATATGGTAAACGGGAAGCTCTCATGTCCCCTCACGGATCATTTCACCGGTCTTGAGCGCCCATGAGCCCAAGTCTAGCCATATGCAACCCTCCAATAAATGGCCTCTTTCGAGTATCCACAATGTGATCCATGTCCTCTCACGGATCTTTTCACCGGTCTTGAGCGCCCACGAATCTCCATTGCTACCACGGGTCGTTCGGTCTCAATACCCTTCCGATTCGGGTCCGATATAATAGGGGTATATCCTAGCCAAACACTGCTAGACAGCCTTAGGTATGACATCCATTGATTCGGGAAAGCGTCGATGGGCATCTTCGGAGAACATCCCATACTCTTCCCTCCGATGTCCAAGGACAGAAGTGTCAAAAGGACAACTTCCCAATCCCAAACCAAACTTAAGCAAACACATTCTCAGATCAATCATAACATATACAACCAACAGTTCATCATATACAAGAGAATGTAAAAGCAAAATTAGATTAGGCAATAATAGGTAATTCATATAACATGAAAAATGAAAAAGATAATATAAACAAGTGCTACTGATCTCACAGTAAGAGATCAGAATTAAATTATAATAACAGTAAGTAATCTCATAGTTTCACAAAGTAGAAACCAGAGAACAAGCAATCTATGTAGTTAAGGAATTAACTGTCCTTACTTGATTATCGAAGAAGATGATCCAAAGATCAAAGAGAGCAATTCCAAACTTAGCAAATAGACTCCTAACAATCATAGATACAACATTAGGAAAGATGCCTAAAAGATCAGAGAGCAAACGAATCAATTCGGGCGAAAAACGAAGCTACTGACTCCTTTGGTCGAGTGCTTGGTAGACTGGCCCAGATTGACCAAGCAGTTGACCAAGCAAGTCAGTACGGAATTGTACAAACTGCTTTGGCCATAACTTCTTCGTTTGAAGTCGGAATGATCCGAAATTCGAAGGGGAACTTCCTAAGGTATATTAGGATCATATAGTAAGATAAAAACATCAAGTCATGAGGAAAATTTGGGTTCTTGGTTTAACCCAAGAATTTAGGGTTTCAACCATATGGTTCCCATAAAAAGGTTGAGATCACAGAATGAAAGAAAATTAAATAATTGGCCAAAGGCAATAAGAAAATCATAGGAAAACTAATTTAGGTTACTAGAAATATTACCCATGAGCTTTCCCTCACATGGGAGGTTAACAAGAGTTTGCAGAACTCAAGCAAGGGTTAGGGTTTCAAGAAAATCTTCGGCTAGGGTTGAGATCATGATGATGATCATAGATCTCAAAGAAACGAAGGAGATCACGAAGGGATGGTTGCAAGGATGCATCATCAACTTCCTGATCTCAATCAAGAACAAGATCAAGAAAAGAGAATTAATAATTCAGAAGAGATACTAACCTTGAATTGTAAGAACAGAGAAGAGAGGTTTCAGATCTGCAGAGGAATCTTCGAAATCACCAGAGAGAGTTTCGGAGAGGTGTTCTCACGTTCACAAAGTGTTTAGGAGGCAGCCGTAACAAAGAAATACGAAGTAGGGTTTAAATAAGAGTGAAAAACCCTAAAATTACAATTTCTCGGATTTCACCTTCCTTTGGTCGAGTGCTTGGTCGAGTGGCCCACTCGACTAGTCAGTCGACCAAGGCAGACAGTAAGGAATAATCAGGGATTTGGAGGATCAAATGGGCTTTAAACCTTATGGGCTTTTGCATACGCATCAAGTAACAAGTCAAGTGTTAAGAAATACCTTCAAACCAAGTCAGATAATACTCCAAGTCCTTCAACTAATCTCATCTTCAGACAACTGCAGCTTCCTATTCCAAATCTACACAGACATCCAAGTATGGAACTCCATCAACAACATCCATGGGTTCAGAGTCAAACACCATGTCTTCTACTGAGATGGCCCATAGTTGGCTTCTTTCTTTACTCTGGGTCTTCGGACCTAAAAACAACCGGGTTACCGGGTCAAGGTCAGGGTTAGGTTAGGGCTGGGTTTCACATCAGGGGTAACTCTTCTTCCATTCTGACTAGAGAAGGCACCACGTTTCCCTCTTCTGGCCATTCTGATAAACCAACAACGGTAAAAGATTAAATCCACGAAAGTTTATCCAAAATCAAAATTACACTTCTAATATGACAAAGACACCTAACTCAACTACACATGCTATTAAAATCCAACCAAAGCATCAGAATCAAATTTTCTCAAAATTGGCCAAAACAGTGAAAATCACCTTGCTTGGTTTCAAACTCTTCCAACTTCACACAAACTAATCAGGTCAACAACACAAGGTACTCTTCAATCTTACCTTTCTTTCTCTTCAAATTTCATTACCAACAACATGATTTTCTTCAAAACTGAGAAACGCTTGCTGATATTTGTTAGAAACATGCCTAGGGGTGTTTAGAAACATGCTCCAACAAATTCCCACACAAGCCAAGCTTCAACCAAAAAGATTTCCCACACTTTGCACTGATTTCACTATTTACATTACAAAAATCCCAACTTTACAAACAGTTGCCTCATTTTCAATCCAAAAGGAATTTTGACACCAAACCAATTCCTACATGACTATTTCAACATGAGGAAGGTGCTCACACACTTCATTTGGCCAAAATCCAACTTTCCAAAAATCACAAAGCCTTGCCCGAAAGAGGATTCCTTCTTCTAAAGTTGCTGAATTTTCACATCCATACTACAAAATTGATAGATTTTCTTCAAACAAACCATCCCAACATGTTTATCCAAGTCTTATGTACATGCTAGCATGTTCGAACCGCAATTTTGACAAAATCAGAAATTTTTGAAAAATTACGAAAATGCCACTCTTCAAGCAAAACAGCTCAAGAACTCATCCAATTGAAAACTTCACTTGACACAATAGGTTCACTATGCCTAGAGGAGGTAGGAGGGCTGATAGAGATCGGGGACACGTTCTATGGCTAGTAGTTCTATAGGAGGGATCTTCCACAACTTTCATCCTTGCTACAATTTTTCCAAACTCTAAGGGTTTCGATGGAACTTCTCCAAATAAATCTTCTTAGCATGCTAAACCAACTCTTGCACACATGCTAACATGTCCAAATTGCAGCTTCCATCAAAAACAAAATTTTTCCGAAAATTTACCAAAATACCCTTCTTCACCAAATATTGCATTGCTTAGCTTCCTTTACTTGTGCAATGCAAAACTCAACTTGTCGCTTCAGATTCCCATCAAACCACCACGAAGAAAAAGTTAAGGGTTTGGAGAGGTAGAGATGAGGATCGAGTACTATTCATACGCCACAAGCAAAGATAATACAAGGATAAAGAGACAACAGTTCAGACTACAATTGAGGTTCAAGATCAGGATGAAGATGATGATGAGGATGAGAATAAGGAGGATGAGACTCAGGATTAGGAAGTTCAGGAAGATGAGGAGGAAACTATTCCAGCTCAACAGTTGAGGTTGGAGGTCCATCACATTCGATTTTCGAGGCACCGGGTGTGGTTCCTCAAATGTCAGCAATGACTTCCACACAAGAGAGGATAGTGACACACGTATGCATTATAGAAGATCAATTGACACGACTTGAGGAAAAGTCTCGGGCTATGAGAGATCAACTTGATTCTCAAGACAATTTCCTAAACAGATAGATTGACATCGAGTCCACAGTTGGAGGCAAAGCGACCGGCTTTACTACCAGGGTACTAACCCGCATTGTGGATGTTTCATACGTACGGGATTTCCGCTGGTGGAGTTCGGCTAGCGCAGACATCACAGAGGCTTCGCGACGCAGCTAGGTCAGAGGATGAGGGTGATATTGCCAAGGCTAGTGTATAGAGGATGAGGATGTCATTGACGGTGATGAGTAGGATGAGGATGATCATGGCGATGCTATTGGTGATGAGCACAGAGATGGTGATGATGATGATAATGACGGGGTTCTAGCTCGAGATGCAACAACCCCCATATTTCTAACCCGAGATTCGTATTTCAGGTCCGAGAACCCGAAGATCTAGTCGGGTGAACTTGTGGAGTGTTTGGATTGAAGCCCATGATCCATACCCTGGACCCATGGATCTGGATCCTTTATCTGAAGAGCTTGCCTTTGTTGGATTTTGGAATTCTGAAAGTCAGGTGTTGTTCGGAGATGTCCGGAATTAAGGTAAGATCTCCCCCATCTCTTCTTTAGGGCTAGGTTGGCCTTGGGTATCAACCCCCTAGCAAAAGCACCCTTGTATGGAAAATTATATGGGGGCGGTTGCTAGTGGCGGTCGATCAAACCAAGCGACTGCCTGGAGCGACCACCCGGTCTGTTTTCGGGGATTTTGCCCTATTTTGCCCCCTGACTTCTATAAAAGGCAACCTCCGTCTAATTAACGAATACTTTATTTGTGGTTGCTTATTTGGGAGGTTAGACGGCTGCGGGGAAGATCCGAAAGAGACTCTGGAGGCCTGGCAGTGACTTGGAAGATCAGTCCTTTCTTTCTCTGACTCTCTGGCGTGAGGTATTGAATTAATCCCTCGTTCTTTACTCTCTTTGTCCGTTAAATTAGTGTTAACCCATGGGTCTTTGTGATTACCCCCTTTGGATATTTTAACTCTCTTTTTAATCTACTTGAAATGAATTAACCGTAAACAAAACCCTATTTTCGTGAGAAGGTTAATCCAGTCAAGGGGAGAGTTATGGGTAATCTATTGATGGTAATGGTTAGTTTTCCCTCACCCTTTTGTCTTAGGGAGTGTTAGATTCGAGACTTAGGTCAAGATTACTTGAAATCCGGATTGAAAATGAGTAATCAGAGGCCTGAGTTTCTGATTGAAACTCACTGTTTTTGGGGCAGTCACTAGTGGCGGTCGCTCAACCTAAGTGACCGGCCCAAGCGACCGGCTAGTAAACAAAGACCAAATGGTTTTTGGTTCTGATTCAAATTGATTCATTTAACTTATATGTTACTGTAACCCTGTATATAGGTAACCACTATTTGAAAGAAAAGTCATATAATTGTTATCGGATTTCATTTTACGGACAATCTTATTATATGTAGGTAAGGACAATTCATCCTATCTCTTAAATAGATTGATAATATGTTAACCTAGTGTATATTTGAAATCATATTTCTTTATATATGCTGCTGTTTATATGTTTTATATATAAATCATATTACTTTACTGTTGTTTGTCTTAATTATATACATATTGTGTTGATGATGGATGTTATGTATTGATGGTAGTTGGTATATGGTTCTGATGGATGAGGTATCTATTTTGGGATATCTTAGCTAGGGATATCAGAAGGCTGTGGAATGGGACACATGCTTGCTGATGTCTCCAGCACTGTCTTTACTATTTAATGGCATTGTTTAGGTAGAGTCTAGATTTGCATGGTTAGGTACCCCACATGCTACTACCCTTTCGGTAGGGGGATTGAAACCGAGTGACCCGTGATGACAGTGATGTGACTTGGTGGTCCACTGTTAGTCATATAAATGGTAGGGTTGCATATGTTAGGGTTGGGCTCATGGATGTCCAAGGATCGGACCTGGTGTCGTGAGGAATCATGAGAGCATCCGCCCCAATAATATGTGGATGACCATAGGGTTAAGGAGTGGGGTTCAACAGCGGTAGCCAGTCCGTGAGGATTCTCTCTCCTAGGTTGCGAAGGATACTGAACCGAGTTGGTTGGTGCCATACGGGATGTATCTGGACTTCATGTAGACATGTAACCAGTATGACCTTGCATTGGATTAGAAACCTCGACATGCGCTAGTACTCATTACCAATGGTCGTGGTAAGAGAGTGTTGACTTAACCCCCAGCCATGGAATTTAGTGCCAGGTGTGGACTTTCTCTTTTTCCAAGGATCCCTATAGAGGTAGCCAGTCCTTGCCGGATCAGAGTGATGAGACTTACCCAGAGGAGGGCTGATGTATAACTTAAAGCATGTCAACTATTAGAGACCTGCATAGTTAGAAATCATAGTATCATTCATATGTTGCATTCATTCATATTATTTATGTATCTTGACATTTGTTGGATAATTGATGGAATTGTGATTGTTTCTTACTGAGTTCTCTAGAACTCACGTCTTTATTTTGTATTGTTTATTAGCCTGCACAAAAGAAGGAACTTTACAAGAAGATGGACTAGTTTCCTATGAAGGAACCATCCTGTATGAAGAAGATGTGGCACCGTCAATGGGAGATGGAAATAGCATGTGCGGGAGCTCCTGTAGCTGCATGGAGTGCGGTTATTGCACCTATTGATGATCAAAGGCGGAGGGTGGTCAGGAAGTTTGCTTGGCGAATAGAGTTGAATTGGAGAACACCTTACCTTGAGATCCATGAAAAACATTTTTTAGATTTAGAAAAGGAAACTGGGAAGAAATTGATATAACTTTTTTTGTTTACTTCTGCTGAAACTTTATTCCATTTTATTCATTATTTCTTTCCTTTATTTATTGACATTGGAGTATTTTGGACTCCTGTAATTCATTTAATTCAGTTATTGAATAGTCTTTGCTCTTGATTATCTTTATTTGTCTTATGTATTGTTGATAGGCTAAAACCTTGAATCTTGTGACGGATTGCACCCACGGGTTGTCGGGTGGGTAACCGAGTCCGGCGGGTGGGGTGTGACATGAGATGAGGATGATATGGATGATTAGGGAGGTGAGGATCATAGAGATGAGGATCGAGGTCTGAATGAGATTCTGAGACATAAGGAGATTCCTACACACGCTTCCGTGAGATTGGAGGTCCATCACATACGACTTATGAGGCTCCAGGTGTGGCTTCTCATCAGTCATTGATTTCTTCCATGATTAAGAGGATAAAGGCTCAACAGGAAATGATAGAGTCCTATGCGTATACTTTGAGAAACAGATTTGTACGACTGGAGAGGGAGTTCAAATCTAGGAGGGACCAGACAGATCACCGGAGTCCATCACTTAGAAAGATAGTGCTAGGAGTTTCCTTTTATGCTTTCACATATGTATTCTCTTTCAGACTTGTAAAAATCTCTTATGTGATTAATGAAATTTAGTTTGTTTCACTTGTGTTATTGTACATTATGCATTTCTTTTGTTGCATTAGAAATTTTTAATGTTTAGTTATGACTTATAACTCATGATGACCACTCATGACCATTACTCCCAACGACAACACCCGACTCAGACTCATACGACAACACATGACGACAACACGACTCGGACTCATGACGACTTATTCTCGACAACACCTCACAAAAATGACCCACGACGACAACTTTCAACTCAAGACTCAACTCACAATCAACACACATACACAACACTTAAAACTGACAACTTAACTCTAACCATGACTACAACCCAAGTATAAGTCATAAACTTTAATTATTGTATATTATTCGATCAAGATGTATTATGCTTCATTTACTCAGGTTTCTAATCCAAGTTTTCTATTATTCACTTCTAAGAAAGTTTGAGTCACTTCTGGATCCATGACTCGATGATGCTTTCATTACTGTGTTCTATGGTTACGATCGTCCGAAAACTTGGGCTCTGATATCATCTGTCATATAAACATACCCTTAAGAACAAATCAAGCCCCTTCCAATAGGAATGATATTCACCCTCTAGTGTCATTTTGGGTTTACTTCTATGGTTAAGGGAAAATTTTTGGTGGAACGGTTTGAAAGCAGGTGTTAAAGACTTCGTTGTCAGGTGTGAGACTTGTCAACGTGTGAAAGCCGTTCGTCAGCCTCCGTCCGGATTGCTTCAGCCCCTTCCTATTCCTAGTTGGAAGTGGGAAGATATCTCCATGGACTTCGTGACTAGCTTGCCGCGGACAAGTAAGGGAAATGACACTATGTGGGTGATCATCGATAGGTTGACCAAATCAGCCCATTTCATTCCTATGAAGATCAGTTACACTTTGGATAAGCTAGCTAGACTTTATGTGGACAATGTGGTTCGTCTACACGGAGTGCCTGTGAGTATTGTTTCTGATCGTGATCCTAGGTTCACCTCAAGGTTTTGGAATGGTTTGCAGAAAGGCTTGGGAACCCAATTGAATATGAGTACAGCCCATCATCCACAGTCTGATGGACAATCTGAGCGTACAATTCAAATCTTAGAGGATATGCTTAGATCCAGTGTGGTGGACAATGGTGGAAATTTGGATGAACACTTAGCTTTAGTTGAGTTTGCCTATAACAACAATTATCAAGCAACAATAGGCATGGCTCCATTCAAAGCTTTGTACGGTAACATTTGTAGGACACCTTTGTATTGGATTGAGACAGGTGAAAGGAAAGTCTTAGGTCCGGAAATGATTGAAGCTACAAGTGCAATGGTCGACATAATTAGAGAAAGAATTAAGCCTGCCTAGTCAAGACAGAAATCTTATGCCGACAAGAGAAGGATCGATCTGGAGTTTCCAATTGGAGAGAAAGTTATCCTTAAAGTGTCACCTATGAAAGGGGCGACGAGATTCAATGTAAAGGGAATGCTTAGCCCTCGCTTAATTGGACCTTATGAGATCCTGGAGAAGGTTGGACCTGTTGCCTATCGCTTGGCATTGCCCCCATCCCTTGCTGGAGTTCACAGTGTGTTCCATGTTTCTATGCTCTAAAAGTACATAGAGAACACAGAGCATATATTATAGCAAGCCCCCGAAGGGCTCAGTGCCGATCTTTCTTATGATGAAGAACCAGCCGAAATTCTTGATAAGAAGGACAAGCAGCTGCGGAATCACACCATCCCTTTGGTGAAGATTCGGTGGAAGAACCATACCCAAGATGAAGCCTCATGGGAGAAAGAAGAAGACATGAGAGAGAGAGGTTTCCTCATCTTTTTGGAAGCACAGGTACGCTTTCAATTTTGAGGACGAAATTTCTTTTAAGGGGGGAGAATGTAAAATCCGGCCTTATCCTAACCCTGACCCAGCCCGGATTTTATACTGTTGCAGGTCCGAAGACCCAAAGTGGTGGTAGAAGAGACCTGTGGGCCCTCTTAGTGGATGATTTGATGCTTGATGCTGAGCCTATGGACATTGACAATGATGCCCCTCACTTGAGCACATTGTCAGTATTGGGTGAAAATCTGCGCATCGATGAAGATTGAATTAGTTGAAGCACTTCCCGGAACCCCGTGATCAATCCAAAGGTATTTTCTGAAACTAGACTTGTTGATTAACTTGTAGGAAAAAACCCTGCTTGATTTGACCTTGTATAGCCTTCCGAATCCACTCCTGAAGTTGCTGTCATAGCTTGGTCGACTGACAGTCGACCAGACAGTCGACCAAGAGTAATGGAATTCGATTTTGCACTAAATATCTTCCCATTTTGCCCCTACCTTTTTGGAACTCGTGAATGAGGACCTAAACTAATCATTGGCACTCCAGAGCTTGAGGTTGGACACTCTCTTGGGCTATTCCTTGATGTTTGGGAAGATCTTTGACTCCAATCATTATTGTATACACTAATCATCAACTCAAGGTATGATTTCTTCTATTCCTCTCCTAATCTATTCATGTTTCTATCGATTAATGATCATTGAAACCATGGTGAAGTGTTTGCAAGTAAACCATGGCTGAAGTGCTGTGTTGGTAATACATCATAAGTAATTCAATTCAATTAATTGATGGGGAAAAATTCCTTACCTGAATTCGCTTTCCCTTACTTGAAGTATTCAAGCGGAAGTCTAGATCCACGTTCTCGTTCCACCACCAAAGATTTACCGGCGAGATTCCACAATCACAGGGAAAGGGAATAATATCCACAACCCAAATGCCGTGGATTAATGGAATGAAGATCAAATACTAGGAAAGAAGAATTTCTAAGCCTGCGATTCTAAGAGAGAGGGAGAGAGAGATAGAGCCGCCGTTTCTCAGAGATTCGCTCGTGCGAATGAATCACTCAGTTACTTACTCACTAATGCGGTGGTTACCAAAATATATAACCCTATTTTGTAACCGCCCTAATAGTGAGTTTCCAATATTGCCCTTGGGCATTTAATTTATTAATCAAAATAATAAATTCCAACATGCTGCAACCTTGCAAACACTTAACCATGAGTTTCCCCCTTTCAATTTCTTAATCCTTCCCCACTCTTGCTATGCTATGATTCAAATGAGATTAATTGCGCTCCATCACTTTGATTCTTTTCAATCAAACCTATTTTGGTTCAAATCTGATATATAGATGCATGATAAGCTTAGACTATAATGAAATTAGGATTCTAGCTTGATTCTTAACACTCATTTGATTGATTCTTATCATCCTTTTCAATTTCTATAAATTCCAATTTAATTCTTGCTAAGTATCATATAGAACCTAAAATTCGATTTGGGTATTTTTGATTGAACCGTTGGATCATCATGAAAATTAATGTGTAGTATCCTCTTAATGTTCTAAACATGCCCTCCAAATTTCACGACAATCGGAGCACCGGAAGGACAGTTTCGGATCAAGTCTCCATTGCTGTCCTGAAGATAACAAGTCTTGGTCGATTGACAGTCAACCAAGAGTTGTTAAGGCCCTGTACTCAGCCAATTTGATCCGTTTGAACCCCAATTCAATTGCTTTCTTCTATGACATTAATTGTATGATTATTAGGGTATCAACACTGATTTTGGGACCATACTTGGTAATCATTGAATCTATTTACAACTTGATTAAGGTAAGGACAGTCGTTAACTCAAGTATGTTAGTTATACCAACATGCTTACATTATGGGAACTTAATGGTTATGTTCATATGGGTAATCCTTTACTATACATGATTGTTATGTGTTTTCTTATCAGTAATAGAATGTATATATCATTTAGAATATCATGTTAAGTTTTACTTTATGATTCATGTATGATCAATCATGTTATGATATGTATTTGTTTATATGATGAATCATTGATTTAGTATAATATGATGAGATTGAGATTGTGATTGCCTATGTATGACTTGGGATTGGGAGGTGTCCTTTCGACACTTCTGTCCTTGGACATCGGAGGGAGTAGTAAGGGATATTCCTCGAAGGTGTCCATCGACGCTTTCCCGGGTTATTGGATGACATGTATAGGATTGTCTAGGTGTATGGTTAGGATATTTCTTTGTCGTATCAGACCCGAATCGGAAGGGTGTTGAGACCGAATGACCCGTGGTAGAGTATGGTTGAAGGGCGCTCAAGACCGGTATCCACTCCGTGAGAGGACTTGAACTATATTGCGGATACCCGAAAGGGGCCATTTATTGGTAGGGTTGCATATGGATAGACTTGGGCTCACGAGCGCTCAAGACCGGTAACCAACCCGTGAGAGGACGTGAGAGCATCCTGTTTACTATATGTGGATGACCAATAGGGTTGATGAGTCCGTAATCCGGGATTACACTGACTCTAGTGCGAAGGATACCGGAAAGGATCGCCGGGGGTGAGGAATGGACGTATCTAGATCTGACATGATATGACTGAGTAGATGACTTGCATTGGGCTAGGCTTTACTGTGACATGCGCCAGTACTTATACCAAATGGTGATGTGAGAGAGTGGTGACTAAACCCCCAACCATGGTTTTTGAGATGACTTTACCGAACATCCCGGGCAGACCCAAGATATCTTATGATTGAGGGGGAGTGAATGACGACCCAAAGAAGTATGGTGCCATGACTTAAAGCATGTCTAAATTAGAGACTAGCATACTTAAGATTAGAATCATATTTCATCATTGTCTCATATCATATCGCATCATATTTTGACTTGTGTTGGATGAACTATGAATTATGAAACGACTTGCCTTGCTGAGTTCTTTTGAAGTCATTCCTTTTGTGCAATTTGTTAGATTATACTGCAGATACAGAAGACCTTGATGGCACGTCCTATGACCCGAGCTATGATCTCGCATACTACCCTTCGGGTGATGGCTACGCGGTGAGTCAGGATTGCTATACCGAGGAGGATTATAGTGCGTACCAGGGTTAGCCCCACTTTAGTGAGGGAGCGGCCACATTGGGTTTACTTCATCCATACTTTCGAAGAGGATATCATTAGGATAGAGGAAACCTATATGTAGGCCCCATTTGCCTAGATTACTGTAATCATTTGGATATTCTCTCTCTAGTTCTTATGGATTTGTTCATAACATTGGTTGTAACTTAACTTGATTTACCACTGTTTCGCTGATTGTGAAGGAGTGACTTCTGATCACTCTTTCTCTTTGAGATTTTGTTACTTAGAAGTTGTTACTTAATGTTTTCGCACTCTGGTTAATTACCCTTTTCTCATTCATTTGATCTATTTATTGTTTACTTTATACATTGATTATATTGTTCATGATTATGTTATCGTGTATGTGGGAGGCATGGCCACTCGATTTGGATCTTCGGGCTGTGGATCACATCCCGGGTATGCCAGATAGGATACCGGCTGGGTGGATGTGACAGAGTGGTGTCAGAGCCCCCGAAGTAATTAATAGAGTTTATAAGAGTGGCTCTTCTAAAAAAATCCAGTTTCGATTGGATGGGAATTCAGTTTTCGAGTTCCAAGGAAAGAAGGGAAGAGTGAGCAAGAAGACCTTGACCGCTTTAATGCAAGTCCACGCTTTGGTGGAAGATGCTTCATCTGGAAACAAAGTCAAGGAAAGGAAGAGACTTGAAGATGTCAGTGTTGTTTGTAATTATGTTGATGTGTTTCCAAACGATCTATCAGTACTACCCCCTGATAGAGAGGTTGAGTTCTCCATAGACTTGATTCCTGGAGCGTCTCCGGTGTCTAAGGCTCCTATAGCATGGCGCCTACCGAGCTTGAGGAGTGGCAAACTTAGTTGAATGAACTCTTGGATAGAGGTTTTGCGCAGCCAAGTGTGTCGCCCTGGGGAGCTCCGGTCTTGTTCATCAAGAAGAAAGATGGTAGTATGCGTCTGTGCATTGACTACCAAGAGTTGAACAAGTTGACGATCTGTGAAACCTAGCCCTGACCCTAATCCGGAAACTTTGTTATTTGTAGGTCCAGTGACCCGAAGTAAGGCAAGAAGTCATCTTTGGGCCATTTTTGTTGAAGACTTGATGGCTGGATTGGAATCCATGAGTGTTGATGCCAGTGTTCCAATGGTGGAAACTGCACCCTGATGAAGATTGGATTAGTTGATGGTCTTGGAGTGGTCTCTGTATTGATTCAAAGGCATTTCTAACTCCTAGGTATGTCACTCTAGGTGTGTGCAAAACCTCTTGATGTTTGGACTTGATCTGAGCCTTCAAATCCACATTTTGAAGTTGCTGTCTTGATTGGTCGACTCATTGGTCGATTGGACCAATCGACCAATTGATTCTGTTTTTGAAATTTGAATCTTGTCTCTTCTATTTAAGTCTAATCTCGGGAATACTCCGCCTCATCTGCCTCCTAAGCCTGGAACGAGTTAGAACCCTAATCTAATCCATTCCCTTGCATTCTTTGGTGATCTCTCACAAAGACTTGAAGAATTCTTCATCCTCCTACAGCAAAGGTATGATTTCACTCACTCTTTCTTCTATCTCTGATTTTCTTTCTTTAATTCAGTTCTTCGTTGAGATTAGGAAGAAGATGATGCACTCTTGCAACCATCTATTCCATGATCTCATCTTGTTCTTTAAGATCCATGATCATCATCATGATCTTAACCTCAGCCAGTGGAATCTTCGAAACCCTAACCCTAATCCTTTGAAACCCTAACCTGTGTGATCATCTGGAGAACTTTTGGTAAGCTCCCTTGTGAAGGGAAACCTCTTGGGTGACATTTGTGTTAACATAAACTTCATCATTGAATGACCCTTCTTGTTATTTTTGGCTAAAAATTTATCTCCCTTCATCCAGAGCTCTCAACTTTTTCCGAGGGGAACCAAAAAGGGTGAAACCCTAATTTTCTGGAATCAAACCAAGAACCCCTAGTTGATCATGGTAACCCAATCAATGTGTTTTCCTTACTATATCTGTAATCTTCATATCCTAGTTCTTTTATCTTTGATTATAATATTTTCCCCTCATAATCTATGTTTAACCTAGTAGGTTAATCTTTTTGTTCCTTGGTTACAACTTGGGAACTTGATTCGATTTATGAATTGATATCCTCTATACTCTAGAATACTACCATGATAATTTCCCTCTGATTTGTACCCTTTTGAACCATCAAATTCAGTTCTTGATTCTCAAAATTCGGATTCCTGTAGGCCACTGTCTCCATTGGTCGACTGGTCCAGCAAACCAATCAATCGACCAATGAGTACAACAACCTCATTCTTGGTCTGTTTCGATTGATTTATGATCTTTTCCTTTATGCATCTTTCCTAACATGTTGTATGCACTTGTTTAGAACTGTCTTCTTAGGTTTAGTCAAGATCATACTTGATTCTTTAAGATCCTATCCAAGTTAGAAGGTAAGGACAGTTAATTCCTTAACTACATAGATTGCTTGTTCTCTGGTTTCTACTTTATGAAACTATGAGATTACCTACTGTTGTTGTAATTTAATTATGATCTCCCACTGTGGGAACAGTAGCACTTGTTTATATTGTCTTTTCATTATTCATGATATATGAATTACTTATTATTGCCTAATCTGATTTTTGCTTTTACATTCTCTTGTATATGATGAACTGCTGGTTGTGTATGTCATGACTGTTCTGAGAATGTGTTTGCTTAAGTTTGGTTTGGGATTGGGGAGTATCCTTTTGATGCTTCTATCGTTGGACATCGGAGGGAATAGTATGGGATGTTCTCCTAAGATGCTCATCGATGCTTTCCCGAATCATTGGTTGTAATACCTAGGGATGTCTAGCAGTGTTTGGCTAGGATATACCCCTGTTATATCAGACCCGATTCGGAAGGGTATTGAGACCGAACGACCCGTGGTAGCAATGGGGATTCACGGGCACTCAAGACCGGTGAGTTATATCCGTGAGAGGACGGGAATCACATTGTGGGGGCCATTTATTGGAGGGTTGCATATGGCTGGACTTGGGCTCATGGGCGCTAGAGACCGGTGAGTTATATCCGTGAGTGGACATGAGAGCTTCCCGTTTACCATATGTGGATAACCAATAGGGTTGATGAGTCTGTAGTCCAGGACTATTAGGACTCTAGTGGAAAGGATACCGGAAAGGATGGCCCGGGGCGAGGAATGGAAGTATCTGGACCTGACTTGATGTAACTGAGTAGATGACTTGCATTGGGCTAGGCTTTTCCCTGACATGCGTCGGTACTTATGCCAAATGGTTGTGAGAGAGTGTGTTGATTTAACCCCCTGCCATGGTTTGTCCTGAGGGATGCCGGACCCACTACTAACAAGAGCCGTATGCGTGACCTACCCAAAGAAGTACGGTGCTATGACTTAAAGCATGTCTACCATAGAGACCAGCATACATAGAGTTTAGATGCATTCATACTTTATCTATTTCATACTACATTGCATCATGTTATGTTTTGCCACATGTTATCTATGATGTTATGGATTAACTACCTTACTGAGTTTCTTCAAAACTCATTCCTTTTTGTATATTCTTTGTTTAGATTATCCTGCAGGTACAAATTATTATGACAAGCAGTACAGTGAAGCGCAAGCCAATGAAGCGTATTACACGCAAGGTGCTGGCGACGATCAAGATTACTCTGATGATCCCCCGGCGGATCAAGCTGCGTACTACGTTTGAAGGCAGCATCGAGTTAGAACGGATTCATTGGATTGATGAAGTCCATACTTATGAAGACGTTATCTATGGACTAGAAGACGCTTGATCTTAGTTTATTTCTTAATACATTTGTTTCAGTTGTATTTCCTTTTAGACTTTCATACTACACTCCGCTATATTGGTGGAGTGAGTTTCCGCCTCACTTTACTCCTTTTGATATCATTGGATATCTGGTATCTTTTCCGCACTCTGATTATACTGATTATTCATTATTGTTTTAAACCTTTGTTTATAATATTAAACCTTGATTATTTCCTATTTATTATTATGTTATTGTATATGTGGGAGGATGATTTCCTCGATACTTGATCTTCGGGGCTGTGGATCACACTCTCGGGTATGCCAGTTAGGGTACCGGTTGGGAGGTTGTGACACGATCAAGAATAGATACCCGCTGCCCCGGAATGATGATCTGTTTGATCAGTTGAAAGGCGCGGCTGTGTTCTCAAAGATTGACTTAAGGTCTGGGTATCACCAGTTGAAGGTGAAGTCTAGTGATATCTTTAAGACTGCGTTCAGGACAAGGTATGGACATTATGAATTCAAAGTCATGCCTTTTGGTCTAACCAACGCTCCTGCAGTGTTCATGGACCTCATGAACCGGATATTTCACAATGTGCTCGATAAGTTTGTAATTGTTTTCATTGATGACATCCTGATATACTCGAAGAATGAAGAAGAGCATGTGAAGCACCTGAACTTCACATTGCAAAGGTTGAGTGAAAAGAAACTCTATGCTAAATTTAGCAAGTGTGACTTTTGGCTCTCAAGGGTAGTGTTCCTTGGCCATGTTGTTTCAATCGAAGGTATTCATGTTGACCCGGAAAAAGTGCAGACCGTTACCGATTGGGAAAGACCGAAGACCGTGACTGAGATAAGAAGTTTCCTTGGATTGGCTGGATACTATCGAAGATTTATTGAGAAATTTTCTAGGTTGGCTGCCCCTATGACTAAGCTAACTAGGAAAGATGAGAAGTTCGTTTGGACCGAGGCATGTGAGAAGAATTTTGAAGAGCTGAAAGTTAGATTGACAAGCGCCCTGGTGTTAACTATACCTGATAGTTCCGGTGGATTGACAGTCTACACTGATGCTTCCAAGATCGGTTTGGGTTGGGTGTTGATGCAACACGGCAAGGTTGTGGCTTATGCTTCTCGGCAATTGAAAGATTATGAGCGGAATTATCCCACTCATGACTTGGAGCTTGCTGCCGTTGTTTTTGCTTTAAAGATTTGGAGGCATTACCTGTACGGTGAGAAAATCGCTATTTTCACAGATCACAAGAGTTTGAAATACTTCTTCACACAGAAAGAGCTCAATATGAGACAAAGAAGATGGTTGGAGTTGGTTTCTGACTACGATTGTGACATTCAGTATCACCCAGGTAAAGCAAATGTAGTTGCGGATGCTCTTAGTAGGAAAGATCAAAGGAAGGATTTGAGCTTGTGTGCTTTGAATCGGCCCTTGCTTTTGTCAATGGAAAGATTTGGTTTGGAAGTGGTTCCTGAGGGTTCGCATTGTGTCCTTTATGCCATGATGGCAAGATCCACCCTTAGAGACTGCATTGTTGCCTTGCAAAGTTCTGATCTTGAGTTGAAAGAAAAGATTGAGAAGATCGCTTCAATTCGGAAATGGACTCGCTTTTAGTACATCTTTAGATGGTACTTTATTGTTTAGAGGTAGACTATGTGTGCCTAATGTTGATGAAGTCAAGAAGGAAATATTGAAAGAAGCACACCAGTCGATCTTTACAATACACCCTGGAAGTACCAAAATGCATAGAGACTGAAGGGAACATTTTTGGTGGAACGGTTTGAAAGTGGATGTTGAAGACTTCGTTGCCAAGTGTGAGACTTGTCAACGTGTGAAAGCCGTTCGTCAGCCTCCGTCTGGATTGCTTTAGCCCCTTCCTATTCCTAGCTGGAAGTGGGAAGATATCTCCATGGACTTCGTGACTAGCTTGCCGCGGACAAGTAAGGGAAATGACACTGTGTGGGTGATCGTCGATAGGTTGACCAAATCAGCCCATTTCTTTCCTATGAAGATCACTTACACTTTGGATAAGCTAGCTAGACTTTATGTGGACAATGTGGTTCATCTACACAGAGAAGAGAAATAAAATCCACCCCTGACGGCAGCCGGCATCATCTTATTCACTGATGGGATCGTGCACTAGATGTTGATCTGAAGTTTCAAGAGCCGACTAAAGATGTGGATTAGATTCTCTCATTTCTTCCGGACTTTTATTTTGCTTATATTAGCTTAGAGCTTTACTTAGATTTCGATCTACCTTCCACATATGTTTGTAGGGTATATTTCCGCTATACTCTACAATTGTCTTTTGATTTGGTATCTTGTTATTCCGCACTCTGATATTCTATAGTGATCCTTCTGAGATCCTTTCTTGAATTTTATTATTAACTTATTAGAATACAATGATTTGTTCTTGCTTTTGATTATGTTATTGTGCTAAATGGATATAATCGTTCCTAAACTTGATCTTTGGCCTGTGGATCACTCCCCCGGGTAGTCTAGCTAGGGTATAGGCTGGGTGGATTTGGGCGGGATGTGACAATGGTCTCCGCATCTACAACAGCGACGGATGGCCGTTCAGAACCTTCTCCGCAATACCAGTGCTAACACCGCGACAACCGAATTCCTACCCTTGTGGCATGTTTTGTCTTGGCCTTGTGGCATGTTTTATCTCCGTCCTAGTGGCGTGTCCGTCTTTGCCTTTATTGCGTATCCATCTCCGCCTTTGTGGCGTGTTTACCCCTCTTTGGGTGTTGGTAATAGATGATACGTATATCATATCGATTGTGCTTAACTATTGCTGTGATTGTTACAACTCTCATTCTAAAGGTTTATTGGGCTAGACCCATTCCTTAGTTTGGATGACCCTGTCTATTGCATGTATGACAGTTTGGTCAATTTCCGCTGCTTGGTTTGGACCGAACCTTGTGTTTTCATGCATCTATCTTTTGTATTTTTCCTTTTTTTATTTTTTATTATTATGTGTCTGTATTTTCTTTGTTTATAAATGAAGTCTTTAACAGCTTACCCCCCCCCAAAAAAAAAAATCTATTCTAAGTAGGTAATTTTCTTTATAGAGAAAGTATATCCCCATTCATATATTTATATGCATCGGTTTCTCACTATACACATACCAATATTCAGCCAATTCTATACTTAGCATCGTATCAGCCTAGCAATTGATCCTGTTTTCTTCCTCATGACAACCATACCTCCATCCTTAGCTATTACTCTAGCAATTGCTAATCCATCTTCTCCTTATTTTGTTCATCATTCCGATTCCTAAACCTACACTTCCCCAAGTCTGAATCTTAATCCTAAATTTTCTTAAGTCTTAATTATGATCCTAAACTTTCACAAGTTCGAATTCCGATCCTATACTTCATTCCTTATTCTAAATTAGTACACCTTAGACCAACACCCTCATTCTTTCTATGGTTTTTTGAAGACCTAAAACTTTACCCACAAAAAATAAAAATTAAAAAAAATAACCCAAAAGCTAGAGTTTTTTTTTTAATGGTGGTCACCTTAAGCAAGGGTGAAACTTTGATCTCCCCCCTTAAGTGAGAAAAACTACTGGTGACCCACTTTCAATAAAAACAAATATTACTTGTTACTGATTGTTATTCGTTCTGTTAACTTGAAATTGAAATGGTCATTTTGTCCATACTGGATGTGATGATTAAATTGCCCTCCCATACCTAACCCTTAGGTGGATGAGAAGATTTTATTTTCACCCATCTTGTACCTACATCTTGCCTACCGGAAAATGATCCCCCTGCACGAAACCACCACTCCATTGGAAGGAGAAAGATGAACTAAATCTCTACCTCCATTTCCTCCCCCAAACCTACGAATTCCTTCATTTGAGGAACAGTGCGAATGACTATGAAACTCACCTATTGAAAGTGAAGAGAAGGGGCAACACCCTCATTCTCTCTATGGTGTTATTGAAAACCTAAAAGTTTACCCACAAAAAATTTTAAAAAATAAAAATAAATAAATAAATAAAACCCAAAAACTAGAGTTTTTTTTTTAATGGTGGTCACCTTAAGCGAGGGTGAAACTTTGATCTCCCCCCTTAAGTGAGAAAAACTACTGATGACCCACTTTCAATAAAACCAAATATTACTCGTTACCGATTGTTAGTTGTTCTGTTAACTTGAAATTGAAATGGTCATTTTGTCCATATTGGGTGTGATGATTAAATTGCCCTCCCATACCGAACGCTTAGGTGGATGAGAAGATTTTCTCTTCACTCATCTTCTACCTACATCTTGCCTGCTGGAAAACCATTCCCCCCCCCCCCGTGTGAAACCACCACTCCACTGGTGCCCTCCCATATCCAACCCATAGGTGGATGAGAAGATTTTCTCTTCACTCATCTTCTACCTACATCTTGCCTGCCGGAAAACCATCTCCCCCCCCCGCGAAACCACCACTCCCCTGGTGCCCTCCCATATCCAACCCATAGGTGGATGAGAAGATTTTCTTTTCACTCATCTTCTACCTACATCTTGCTTGTCAGAAAACGATCCCCTCGCACAAAACCACCACTCCACTAGAAGGAGAAAGATGATACCCTAAATCTCTACCTCTATTTCCTTCCCCAAACCTATGAACTCCTTCTTTTGAGGAACAGTGCGAACGACCGTGAAACTCAACTGTTGAAAGTGAAGAGAAGGGGAGAATCTATCTAATTTGGAGATCAGACATATCAAACAGGGAAAGAGATCTGTTAACAAAATGGAGCAAACTATTCACCAGAAGCCTAGCTTTGAAGATACCCGCATCTATGAATTCACCCAATGCTACACAGGGAGATATTATCCAGAAGCAAAAGCAGAAGCATGCTTTTATCCTTTGTACTTGAAGTTGCATTTTCTTATTGAATTTTAACACTCGAACTTATGTCATTTGCAGGAAGTGTGAAATTATTCTCTGTGACGAATCTTGGCAATCAAAAGTTGATATTCTTGTAAGGCTTTGTGCCAATCAAATGGCTCTTTTGGTAACTCACTTAGATGTCTTGAAAACTTATATATTCTCGTCTTTTGTAGGAGGAGATCTTTTCTCTCACTTTTGATGGTTCAAAGGATTCCGGGTAAGAACCTTGAAATTACATTATTTCCACTAAGATCGAATTCTAGTTAGATATGTGTTTGAGAGTATGACCATCATTGTTGAGGCATTTGACTTGGTTTCTTTTGCAGGAATTCAAAACCTCCACATACACTGAAACTACTCACTGCATCTGCCGATGCTCTGAATAGAGGACCCATTCAAAGTGTATCTTTACACAGTATCCTCAAACTTTTGCTTTTGTCACCACCCCTTCATTTTAACAAGTTCCCTTGGTTCCCTTCACTTTCAATGGTGGAATTTCACTTGTCAGTGGCATTGTTCCACAAAATGAGGAGTTCGTAGGTTTGGGGAGGAAATGGATGTAGAGATTTAGTGTTTTCATCTTCCCAAAGGCAATGGTTTCCGTAGAGAGAGGGAGCGAGAAATTTCTGGCAGGGGATGGTGGTGGGTGATTTTTGCCAAGGGGCCAATGGTGGTAAATGTTGGCATTTATTAATAATAATATGCCCAAGGGCAAAATTGGAAACTCATTTTTGGGAGGTTACAAAATATAGGGTTATATTTAGGTAACCGCTGCATCACTTTAGTAACGATTGCATTACGCATACGTGAAATTTCTGAAAGACGGCTCTCTCTCCCTCTCTCCAAGAAACACAAATAAGAGAAAGTTTTTCGTGGATCTTCTTCTCGTTAGTCTTGGTCTTTACTTTCTTCCATCCACACGGAATTTGGGTTTGTGGAATTTATTCTCTTTCCGCGTGATTGTGGAAACTTACCGGTGACAATTCCTGGAGAAACGAGGACGTGGAGTCAAATTTATTTCTGTTGTGATAATTCTATATTGGGATAAGTGAATCCAGGTAAGGATTAATCTCACTTCTATTTCTGGAATAGAGATATAGAATTTGCCAACAATGGTATCAAACACTAGTTCCCACAGTTCTTTGTTCCTCCCAATATTTGTTTTTCTTGAATGGATCCAATGGGAGGATCAAGGGTTCATAGAAACGCACAATGGATAATCCAAGGTTTAATGGAAACCCATGGAGGATTGAGGGTTTGATAGAAACCCTATTCTTTTGTTGGGATCCAAGTGGAAGGATCCTTGTTAATTTCCCTTCTATAAAAAATGCATGAATTGATGATCCATGAGAATGTTTTTTTTTTTTTTTTTTTTTTTGTTTAATGATTCTTGGATTTTTCATGAGTTTTTTTGGGGAAATTTGTGGGAGAAAAAATGGATTTTTCCATTCCACGGACTGAAATTCATAAAAGTGGAAAAGACGCCATTTGATCCACAGAGGACCGGATGGAATTTTCGTCTAGCCAGAAGGAAGTCCGTCTGGGAGATGGTTTCTGAGATGGTGGTCTGTCTAGTTCAAAATGCGTTTCTAACTTACTGGACACCAGAAACCCAATACTCCGAGTGATGTGTGGGCATTGAGAGCCTAATGGGGCTAAGTGGGAGCTACTGAGGTAGAAGCATTTTGTGTGAACCACCTCATTGCATAAACATGATTGGGTTATTTTAGTAAAACAATTTTGATTAGGGTCATTTAATCATGCTTCTAGCGCAGAATGAAACTAGTATATAAATCTATGTGGATTTGCATGAGAAGTTGATTGAATGTTTGTTAGCATTTCTTTTGGTTTAAATGCTTATCCCATTGGTAGGCTATGCTAGTGTGAATTGTTGTTGCTTGTGTTTTATGCTAGAATAGTTGAACTCATCCTTGCATATATGTTGTTTCTAGTTTAAATGGCTGCTACCAAGAGCATCGTTGTTGACCTCACCAAAGGAGATAAATTGAATGAGAGAAATTATGATCTTTGGCACCGAAAGGTACAATATCTCTTGGAAGAGTAGGACATGCTAGAAACCATAAACCAGACCATGTCCCCACCTAGGTACCACTGCATAGCATCGCAGGGACCTTGAGCTTTACAATGCCTGGAAGAGGAAAGCAGGGTAGCTAGGATTACTATTCTTAAGCTCTATGAGAGATGACCTAATGCTTCGATTTGAGAAGCATAGGATTGCAAAGTCTCTGTGGGAGGTAGTGAAGTTCTAGCATGGAGGGACTTCCACCACTAGAGGCCGCCAGCTCGGACTCACTTTTGATGGTTACAAGATGCATCAGGGTCACACTATGAGGCAACACATAACCATCATGTCCAACATGATAAGTGAGTTGAGCGCATGTGGGCGCCAAAAGACTGATGAGGAACAAGTTTCTGCAGTCATCAGGTCAATGCCAAAGACTTGGGAGCACATGGAGATCTTCTTGACTCATGCTCATGATATCAAGACTTTGATCAAGCTGCCAAGCACATTGAGTTGGAGGAGGATCGAATGATGGCTAATGCCCCTCCAACTGAAGCATTTGCTGCTGAAGCAAGCACTAGTAAGGGTGCAGGCTCTAAGCGCAAGAGGGAAAAAGCTCAAACTCAACATCCTAGGCGAAGTAACAAAGGTGGGAACAGAAACAAGAGTGGCCCCAAGAGTTTAAGGGGGACCAATGCTGGCAAGAAGAAATCATCTTTGAGTTGCTTCAATTGCTGAAAGCCTGGTAAATTTGGTCGTGATTGCACTGAGCATGAGGTATGTACTTTGTGTTATACATTATCTTGTTATGTAACAAGTTCTTCTATTCTTTCTGAATTAAGTCCTTTATGGATTATTGATTTAGGTGCGATAGAGCACATGACAAGGGAATGCTCGAGCTTCGTGGAATACCGTCATGTTTCAAGAGGAAGCAGAAGAATAACGATGGGGAACAGCTCAAGTGTGGAGGTTCATGGCATTGGCACGTGCAAATTAGTTTTGTGAGGTGGTCGGACGCTGTTACTCCATGATGTACTGTATGATTCAGATATTAGGAGGAATCTTGTTTTTGTTAATTTTCTTATGGAACATGGTTTTAAAGTTGTTTTTTAGAACAATTCTTTGGTTTTGTAGAGATACAGTTTATGGTTGTGGTTTTCTTCATAATGGTTTCATTGTATTAGATACAATTGATTATTCATTTAATTCTAGTAGAGCTTTTGTTTGCCAAAATAGTATGTGTATTGATTCTAATATATGGCAAATATGTGGCATGCTAGATTGGAGATATTGGCTTAGATAGGATGAACATGTTGCCAAGAGAATGTTTCTTGGGCCAAGGTTCATTATCTGAATTGGCAACCTGTGAATCATGTCTAGCAGGAAAGCAACTAGAAAACCATTCAAAAAGGCTTTGAGAGCCTCTCTTCCTCTAGAACTTACTCATTCAGATGTGTGTGGACCCATGAATGTGCATACTAGAAAAGGACAGACGTATTCATCACATTCATAAATGACTATACACGGTATGGTCACATTTTTCTAATTTCTCATAAGTCATAAGCTCTATAATGTTTTAAGAAATTCATGAGCTTAGTTGAAAATCAGTTAGATAAAAGGATTAAAACTCTTAGAACAGATAAAGGACGAGAGTATTTCTCCAATATGTTTAAAGGGTTGTGTGATGAAAAGGGGATATTTAGGCAACTTACTATTCCAGGGACTCCACAATAAACTGGGGTTGCTAAGAGGAGGAATAGAACCTTGCCAGACACGATGAGATCCATGATGGTGCGGGCAAATCTGCCCATCTCTTATTAGGGAGATGGTTTGCTAACTGCAGCCTATATCCTTAATAGGTTTCCAACTAGATCGGTTCCTTCCACAACATATGAGTTGTGGACTGGAAGGAAGCCAGATTTGAGTTATTTGCGCGCATGGGGATGTGCAACATATGTTCACTCTACCTCTCACCATTATGGGAAGCTTGTGTGAAATCCAGCCCTTTCCTAACCTTGACCCAAACCCGGATCCATTTGTGTTTGTAGGTCCGAAGACCCGGAGTAGTGGAAGAAGAGACTTGTGGGCCCTCATAGTCAAAGATTCGGTGTATGACTCAAAGCCTATGGATATTGACAGTGATGCCCCTTACTTGGATACACTATTAGTGTTCATTGAGAAACTGCACTTAGAAGGGGAGAGCGTTGTTGAAGTACGTGATGCACTTTCGATCTTGTTCCGAAGGTATTTATCTATTCTAGACTTGTTGATTGACTTGTAGGAGAAAACCCAACTCAATTTGGATCAATCTAGCCTTCCAATTCCCTGACTGAAGTTGTTGTTTAGGCTTGGTCGACTGGCTAGTCGACCAACAGAATGGTAAATTCGAAAATTACAAAATTCTCTATTATTTTGACCCTACTTTTTGGGAACTCGTGAATAGAAGCCTAACCTAATCATTGGCACTCCAAAGCATAAAGAGTGAGCTTCCCAAAGCCCTCTCTTGAAGTTGGTGAATATTCTTGGCCTCAATCATTGCATTCCCTCTTCATTCACTTCCTCAAGGTATGATTCCTCTCTCTCATCCTCTAATCTACTCTTTCCTCCACTCATTCTCACTATTGAGACCATGGCTAAAGTGCTGCAACCTTGCAAACACTTAGCCATGTGTTTCCCTTTCATCTCCATTAATTTCTTATCATTCTTGCTATGCTATGCATTCAATACAATCAATAGCATTGCATTTCCATGATTCTTGTCATTCCAACTTGTCTTATTGAGCTAAACTGATGTATAGATGTATGCTAGGTCTGATTTACTATTGGTTTATGATTGTAGTATAGTTCTTATCATTTCCTTAGCTGATTCCCATCATTCCTTACCATTGCAACAAACCCCATTTCAATTCTTGATGTTAGCATATAGAACATAGGGTTTCAATTTGGGTATTCCTAATTGGACAGTTAGATCTTGATAATTTTCATTATGTAGTGTCCCCATATTGCTATGATCATTCCCTCCAAATTTAAGATCAATCCGAGCCTCGAAAGATCTGTTTCAAGCCCAATTTCCCTATGCTGCTTGTTACTGATCCTCTTGGTCGACTGGTCAGTGACCAATCAGTCGACCAAAGGAAAACAACAACTCAACTCTTTCTCCTTTCGCTTCGTTTGATCTCCGATTTGATTGTTTCATTCTCTAATGTTACTTATACGTTATCTAGGGTTCAAGCACTAAGTTGGGGACTATCCTAAGTGGTATTTGCTAATATTCCCGATTCGATTAAGGTAAGGACAGTTATACCCATATGACATGGACTATGTGCTTATTCAATGATGATTGGCAACTTGGTATGCTTTTCTTATCAATTCTATTTAGACATCATAAGACTACTGTAGTTGTCTTTTAACAGCAATAACATGTTTAGGTACTCTTGTATATCATGTCTATTTAATTATTGTTATTTACATTACACTTGAATTATGCGATGTTATGATATGATTTCCAATATGATGATATATCATGTATTTGTGATATGATGAATTGAGAATGTGATTGGATAAGTATAATTTGGGATTGAGGAATGTCCTATTGACATTTCTGTCCTTGGACATCGGAGGGAATAGTATGGGATGTTCTCCGAAGGTGTCCATCGACGCTTTCCCAGATTATTGACATATATAGGACTTGTCTATGTGTATGGCTAGGATGTCCTTGTCATATCAGACCCGAATCGGAAGGGTATTGAGACCGAACGACCTATGGTAGTAGTATGGTTTGATGGGCGCTGGAGACCGGTAACCAACCCGTGAGAGGACATAGATCATATTACGGATACCCGAAAGGGGTCATTGTTGGTAGGGTTGCAAATAGTAAGACTTGGGCTCACAGGCGCTAGAAGATTGGTGAGTCATATCCGTGAGGGGACGTGAGAGCTTCCTGTCTACTATTTGTGGATGACCAATGGGGTTGATGAGTCCGGTGAATAATATCCGTGACTCTAGTGTGAAGGATACTGGAAAGGATCGCCCGCAGCGAGGAATGGACGTATCTAGATCTGACATGGTATGACTGAGTAGATGACTTGCATTGGGTTAGGCTTTACCGTGACATGCGCCAATACTTATACCAATGGTGATGTGAGAGAGTGGTGACCTAAACCCCAGCCATGGAATTGTTCGAGATGGATGCAGGACCCAATTCACACTGGAGAACCCAAGATACCTAGATGGTTGAGGGAAGAGTGATTTGAGACCTACCCAAGAAAGTATGGTGCTATAACTTAAAGCATGTCTACCATAGAGACTAGCATATGTAGAGTTAGAATCATAATTTCATCATCTATCTCGTATCATTTGCATCATGTTGTGACTTGTATCATATGGTTTATGAATTATGGATTAACTGCTTTGCTGAGTTCCTTTCAACTCATTTCCTTTTAGTGCTTTGCTTTGTTAGATTATCCTACAGGTTTTGAAGAGTCCGATGGCACGTCCTTCGAAGCACCCTATGATGAGCCACACTACCCTCAGTGTGAAATCCCGCCTAATCCTAACCTTGCTACTGTGCCAAATCCATACCTACCATATACATTGTTCAATTTATTCTCTGTCGTATGAGTTGCCTAGTTTCATTTGGTAGAAGTTTACCCCGAAGCTGATCTATTTTCCCTACGATTTCTTCTTGTGCCTTCTATTCCCTTTGATAGGAAGCTGGTCCTAAGTCATTCCCATGATTGATTTTCTATACATGCTATTGTATAGAGGATCTCCATGTACTCTATAATGATCCTTCTACCCCTGCTGTTGTAGAGTGGACCTCCATACACCCTATAACCTTGTGAACTCTCCACATGATGATTTCTAAGAGAAATCAAGTGTGATCTTCATGATTTGTTATTCCTTCTAATTGTTTCAAGACTTCAAGCTTTTCATCTCTCTTTTTCAATCGAAGGTTAGTAATCTCTCATGTGTTGTATTGATCTACTTTTACTATGTTTTATTCTTTGTGATTGAGACTATGAAGAAGATGCTGCATCCTTGCAACCATCTCTCTACAATCTCTTTTCATTTTTTTTAGGTTTTATGATCTTCATATTGATCTTCACCATGATCCTTATGAAATCTTCATAAAGCCATGATGGTACTTTACTCTTATTATGTTTTATTCTTTATGATTGAGACTTAGAAGAAGATGCCGCATTCTTGCAGCCATCTCTTCTACAATCTCCTGTCATTCTTATGGTTTTATGATCTTCATATTGATCTTCGCCATGATCCTTGTGAAGTCTCCATGAAACCATGATCATACTTTTGATTTGATTTCAAAGCATGTTAGATTTATTCCTTGTTTCTTACAAAAGACTTATTGTTATTTGTTTTCCGAAGATTTTGGGAGAGGAAAGGTCAAGGTAAAAGTGATGTACCTTCATCTCTTTAGAAGCCTAGTACTCTCCCAATTTCGAGGACGAAATTATTTTAAGGGTGGGAGAATGTAACATCCAGCCCAAACCTAGCCCGGACACCCTATTTATTTTGGGATAAAGAAAGACTGGTTCAATGTTAGACCTTAAAAGTTAGACTTTAATTTCAATATTATTATCTTTGAAAACCTTAGGAAGCCATGTCATACCTTTCCCTTAGGGTAGATTTGTAATGTTTGGCCTTATCCTACCTTGGCCCGGCCCGGGACCTGTTATGTTTGTAGGTCCGAAAACCTGAAGTGGGGGAAAATATACTTGTGGGCCCTTTTGGTTTTTGATTTGGTGTCGGAACCCAAGCCCTTGGACATTGACAATGATGCCCCTCACTTGAGAGCATTGTCAGTGTTAGTTTTGAATCTGCACACCGAAGAGGGGTGAATTAGTTGAAATACCAAATGAACTCCTGTGCTCAATCCGAATATATTTCCCAAAACTAGACTTCTTGATGGACTTGTAGGAGAAAAACCCACTTAATTTGACCCCATATAGCCCTCCAAATCCCTGTCCGAAGTTTCTAAACTGTGTCTGGCAAATCCTGCTTGCGCATCAAAGAAGGTGAGCTTAGTTGGTGGACCTAATGACCTCCCATGATTGATCCAAAGGTATTTCTGAACAGCACTGGGACTCGGCCCAACACTCCGGGGCTGATAGGTGGGAGTGGGGTACGGTGCAGGCCTCACAAAACGATGGTCGGTACGATCAACAACTCCAGAAGGTCTGGATTGCCAAGGTTTCTATGCTCGCGCATTCTCCTTCTCAGTTTCCTCAATTTTCTTCGCATTCTCCACGGCCTGAGCATAGTCTCCAAGAGGTAAGCAGTGAGGTGGACTTTGATCGAAGGTCGCAGCCCTTGGAAAAAAAATTTCGCCTTGGCAACATCGGAACTCAAAGAATCAGGAGCGAAGAAAAAGAGTTCTTCAAACTTCTGCTGGTATTCCAACACAGAAAGGGTGCCTTGCACCAATGCCATAAATTCTGCCTCTTTGGCATCTTTCACCGACTTAGGGAAATAGTTTCTACAGAATGCTTCCTTAAACAACTCCCAAGTAACCACACTAGCATGAAGGTTCTCGAGAATAGGCCTGGTGGAGGTCCACCATGCATCAGCTTCATGTTGAAGCTTCTGTTCTGCAAACAAGACCTTCTGATTATCTGAACACTGCAGGTGTCTAAATGCCTTTTCAAATTCTCTCAACCATCTATTAGGAAAGAGGGTGTCCTTGGTCATTCCGGTAAAAGATGGTACTTGAAGTTTAAGAAAACTTTCCATTAGCTTGGTATGCGGGATCTCAGTGGTCCTCTCCACATACGGAGCTGCACGGCCAGGGTTTCTTGAACCACTTGCTCGGTTCTCTTCTCGCATAGCCAAAAATCCGGTCATCATTTGATTGAACTGTGCCGCCTGTTGCTGCATCATGTTGGTCATAATGCTAGCAATGTCTCTTAAGCTTCCGATTTCAGGAGCATCGGGAACTCCATTAGGGGTGGGGTGCTCTCCTTGTCTTTGCTGGTCCGGGGTCCCAGCAGGCACATCTTCAACTCCGGAATTATCAGAACCAATCAAACGATTCCTTAGAAGCACCATTCTGCAAACATCGAAATTTAACTTGTCAAAATCACTTGATCAATAGAAAAGAATGCCCAAATCATGCTTAAAATCATCAACATAGCAAGATTATAGTCCAACATTGACAAGAAACAAATCACAAATCAGATTTCCATAAAAAGCCCAAAAGCAGAAAATTTTCCCTATTGGTCGATACATTTGGTCGATGGCATCGACCAAAACCATTATGCGCAAAAAAAAGAATATAAGGCCCACTCATTTCATTTCAAAACATTTCCATTACAAACTTGGCTCTGGGGAAAACTTCTTCTTAAGGTCTCTAAGGGATTTAGGGGTGATTTGAGGCTTCCAACACTCTTGCAAGCTTGCATTGATCAACAACACAAGTAAGTCTCATTCTCTTCTTCTCTCTTCTTGCGTTTTCATTTACCAAGATATGGTTTTTCTTCAAAACTGCAAAATGGTTGATGCTAATGGTTAGAATCATGCCTAGGGACGTTTAGAAACATGCTCCCACCATTTTACAAGCCAAACTAAGCATGAAACACAAGATTTCACATCCTTAGGTTCCAAAAATCACTATTCATCTCAATATTCCCAACTTTGCAATTACTTGCCTCATTTTTAAACCAAAATGAATTTTGACATGAAACCAAGTCCCACCTGACTAATTTACCATGGGGAAGGTGATCCCACATTCGGTTTGCCGAAATTCCAACTTTTGAAAAATCACAAACATAGCCCAAAGAGGGATTTTTTTCTTCACCTTCTTGCTGAATTTTCACTTCTACATGGCCAAGATGTTAGATTTTCACCAAACTAAATATCCCAGCATGTTTATCCAAGTCTTATACACATGCTAGTCTGTTTGAATCGCATTTTCGCAACAATTTCAAATTTTTGAAAAATTACAAAAATGCCCTTCATCTAACAAATGAACAAGGGAACTAATCAAAATGAAATTTCTTTCTTGTCTCCCGCAGTTCATCATGCCCAGAGGGGAAAGGAGGGCTGACAGAGGTATAGGACATGCTCCACGACAGGAGGTTACCGAGGAGGACCTCTTCATTTCACCTCAGGCAGAGTTCCTGTTCGAGCGCTACTTCTATGACATACCAATCGAGTACGGGCGAGTGGTAGTCTTAGAAGAGCTAGAGATCTTTCGCATACGGGAGAGGTTAGAGGCGATGGGATGGTTACCTTTGTACACCACACCATATCCAGTCTACCCAGAGCTTGTCAGGTACTTTTATAGTAACCTGACCTACCGATTCGAGGATGACCCACGAGATGGGTCAGATCTTGGGGGTACCGTCCGTACCAGACTCTCGTTGGTGGATTCCTCCTCGCACTAACATTCTGGAGGGTCTCATTCCATACGAGACACAAGAGATATGCATGACTCTGTGGGACGATGAGAACTGCTTCATGCCCAGGAGTGGCACTTCTATGCTACCATCTGCCCGAGTCATCGCTCGCTTTGTCGGGCAAAACATTATTCCGAAGGTAGGGCATCACAGTAGGGTGACGATCATGGAGGCACTAGTCATCTATTGCATTTACACTGGCGTGCAGATAGACTTGGCTCACATCATGCAGCATATCATGATAGACCGAGTTGAGCTTCCTGGGGTCAGGAACTTAGCTTTCGGCCGGGTCTTGACACGCATCTTCCAGTACTTCCAAGTGGATTTAGAGGACACATTGATGATTCCTGATATAGAGATAGGTGAGGACCTCTGTGCATGGTTGATCAGGAAGATGGGGCTTGGTAATGCGGTTAGATCAGACGATGAGGCCGACATCGATGGGGATGCCGAGGATGACGATGTAGATGAGCATGGAGATGATGATGATCAGGGTGATGCTCCAGCTCGGGATGATGATCAGGGGCATGAGGAGATTCTTGCTCCACGATTCTCCGAGGATGGAGGTCCATCTCACCAGACTTCTGAGGCTCCAAGTGTGGCTTCTCATCAGTCTTCGATTTATTCCATACTCGAGAGGATCGAGGCTCGACAGATGAGGATGGAGACATACATGCACACTTTAGGTGAGAGGTTTACGCGGCTCGAGGATGAGTTCAGATCGAGGAGGGATCAGACAGATCGTCGGAGTAGATCACCTAGATAGATTGCATTAGGAATTTTCCTTTTTATGTTTCCCAGATGTACTTCCTTTCAGACTTGTAAAAATTTTCTTATGTGATTAATGAGATCAAGTTGTTTTGTTTATATTACTGTGTCTTATTCCATAATCAGTTAAGCTTCATTTATTTAGTTACTAATCTCGGTTATCTATTATTCAGCTCTAAGAATAGTTCAGTTACCCTTTTGATCGGTAACTCGGAATGTTCCATCATCGCTTCCATGGTTAGGGTCTTACTGAACCTGGGGCTCTGATACCACTCTGTCACATCCACCCAGCTGGTACCCTATTTGGCATACCCGGGATGTGATCCACAGCCCCGAAGATCCATAGTTCAGAGACCACATCAGCCACATCGACAATAACACAATCATGAACAATCAATATTAAGCTAAAATCAATAAATAGAATTCAGGAATTAGATATCAACGATAATCACAGTGCGGAAATAAATATCAAATCAGATAAATTAAGAAGGCAGTGGGCGGAATAGACTCCTTCACCAAGCGGAAGTGGTAACTACTCATAAGAAGGGGTAACTACTCATAAGTCTCCTCCACAATGGATATGTCCTCTTCAAAGGTGAGGACCATGGAGATCCAACATGACTACTCCCATACAACTCCAGGGCTAACCCTGGTACGCCAGGTGATCTTCTTCGGTATGGTCACCGAAGTCTTCAATGTAGCTAGTCTCCCGATAGTAGTATGAGGTATCCGGGTCCGCCTCAGGGAGGGTGCCATCAGAGTAATCACCTGTATAATAGCCTAACAAAATATTGCAATAGAACAGGAATGAGTTCAAAAGAACTCAGCAAGGAAGTTATTCCACCACATATAAACCACAAGATAATCATAACATGATGCAGACGATATGAGGCATATAAAGCAATATGATTTTATTCTAAGTATGCTGGTCATCTATGGTAGACATGCTTTAAGTCATAGCACCATACTTCTTTAGGTAGTCTCAGTCACTCATCACCGGGGGAAATTGGGTCCTGCATCCCTCTCGGACAAATCCATGGTTGGGGGTTTCGGTCACCACTCTCTCACATTACCGTTTGGTCTAAGTATTGGCGCATGTCAAGGTATAGCCTAGCCCAATGCAAGTCATCTACTTAATCATATCATGTCAGTTCCAGATACGTCCATTCCTCCCCTCTCGAGATCCTTTCCAGTATCCTTCACACTAGAGTCACGGATATTACTCACCGGACTCATCAACCCTATTGGTCATCCACAAATGGTACACGGGAAGCTCTTACGTCCCTCTCACGAATCATTGCACCGGTCTTGAGTGCCCGTGAGCCCAAGTCTAGCCATTTGCAACCCTACCAATACATGGCCCCTTTCGGGTAACGATAATGCAATTTATGTCCCCTCACGAAGTGGGTACCGATCTTGAGCGCCCACAAATCCACACTACCACCACGGGTTGTTCGGTCTCAATGCCCTTCCGAATCGGGTCTGATATGATAGGGACATCATAGCCATACATCTAGACAAGTCCTATGTATGTCGTTCAATAACCCGGGAAGCGTCGATGGACACCTTCGGAGAACATCCCATACTATTCCCACCGATGTCCAAGGACAGAAGTACCAGTAGGGTACCCCTCAATCCCAAGTTATACTTAAGCAATCACATGCCCAAGTTCATCATATCAGTTCACAAGATACAACATCATAATAAACATTCAATTCATGACATTGACATAAGTCATCATATATTGAAATTGATAAACATGATAAGACATTGAAATAACATAATGTAAACACAAAGCTACTGTTGAAAGACATATGTAGCAAGTCTAACATGATAAGAATATGAAATAGAAACTATATTTACTAAATTAGGGATACCAAGTCAAAATTCCACATCTTAGGTAATTATATCGGTAACTATCCTTACCTTGAATCGGAGAAGAGAATGGTCCAAGATCACAAGCAAGTGGCCCAAATAGCCTTAAAGTCCTAAACAAGCATATATGAAAGGTTAGAGAAGAAATCAGAACAATTGGAGATCAAACGAATCAGAACTAGGCAAAAGTTGCTGACAGCAACTCTATTGGTCGATACATTTGGTCGATAGTATCGACCAATAGTATCGACCAAATCAATTTCAGGACAGCAAGCTGGCTTTTTCGATTCTTGCCCAGATTTGGTCTTCCGGGTATCTGATTGACACGAAACTTGGAGGATAGTCTAAGCACAACATGGGGACACTAATTATCAAGAAACTTTCATAATCCAATGGTCCATTTGGAAATCCCCAAATCGACATATTAAGGTTAAGAGTTGTAGAGTAGGAATGAGTGGTTGGCAATGATTGATGAAGAAGATGCTTCACCACTACCAAGGAGGAGTTCTTGGGAGGCTCTCCCACGTTCCCAGATGTTAAAAATGCGAGAATAGGGCTCCAGTCTCGAGGAATAAATAAATAGAACGGAATATTCCAAGAATCTTTAAATCTGGGTTCAGCAAACTTGTTGGTCAATACCTTTGGCCGATAGTATCGACCAAAACATATTTCTGCAGAATTTTACAGAATAGTTCAGAAACTTTAGGTGCGGACTTGGAGGGCTATACAAGGTCAAATTGCATGAGGTTTTCTCCTACAGTTCACTCAAGAGGTCTAGTTTTAGGGAGTACATTCGGATTTTGTACCAGAGTCCGTTTGATATCTCAACTGTCTCACTCTTCATCAGTGCGCAAATTCTAACTTAACACTGGTAATGTGCTCAAGGAAGGAGCAGCATCATCAATGTCCATAAACTGGAATCCCAACATTACGTCATCAACCAGTAGGGCCCATAAGTCCCTTCTACCAACACTTCGGGTCTTCGGACCTACAAACACAACAATGACCGGGTCGGGTCAAGGTTAGGTAAAAGCTGGATTTTACAGTTGATGAGTCAGTAGTCAGGGACTATGAGGACTCTAGTGTGAAGGATACCAGAAAGGATTGCCAGGGGTGAGGAATGGATGTATCTGGAACTGAGTTGATATAACTAAGTACAAGACTTGCATTTGGCTAGGCATTACCTTGATATGAGCCAATATTTAGACCAATGGTGATGTGAGAGAGAGGTGACCTAAACCCCAACCATGGAATGTCCCGAGGGATGCTGGACCCACTACCAAACGGCGTTGTGTGATGAGACCTTCCCAAAGAAGTATGATACTATGACTTAAAGCATGTCTGCCAATAGAGACCAGCATACATAGAGTTAGATTCATACATTCATTGTTTGTCTCATACCATATTGCATTATGCTCTGCTTTGAAATCCTGCCATTTATGTTATTATGGATTTAACTGCCTTACTGGGTTTCTTTTGAAACTCACTCCTTTTGTACTATGTCTTGTTAGATTTCTCTACAAGCTCAGAGTATTATGACTGCACATACGAAGAAGTGCAGGGAGAGGAGACATACTTCCAAGAAGGTGATTGCGGTTACAATGATTACCTTGAAGATTCCTCAGGTGGTCATGTTGCGTACAATGCTTAGTCCGTTGACAGAATGGAAGCGTCCTTGTGCTATTTTTGAGCTTTACACTTATAGAGATGTTCTCTATAAGATTGAAAACGATCTAGTTAATGATGTTACATCATTTTGGGATTAGTTGTAATCCCTCCCCTTTACCTTTTTACCACTTTCTTTCCGCTATTTTAGTATTGTGAGTTTTCCACCTCACTTTACTTTATGACTTGACATTATTATTATCTTTCGTACTCTGATGATATTTGATCTTATTCCTCTCGTATTTGGATCTCTCATTTATACTTCGTACATTGATTATTTATGTTCTTGATTATGTTATTGCTTATGTGGGAGGATAATTTCCTCGATACTTGATCTTCGGGGCTGTGGATCACACACTCGGGTAAGCTAGGTAGGGTACCGGCTGGGTGGATGTGACATCAGTGACTGGGCCCAATGAGCATCAAGTAGACCCATTGCCATCATTAGATGATAGGGTTGCATATGTATAGAGTTTGGGCTCGTGTCACTTTTAGCCCGACGTGCGATTTCCACAGGGGAAAGCGAGAGCATCCGCCTATGTGTATGTGGATGACCCTAGGTTTGAGGAATGGAATCAAACAAATGCCCCCCATTGAGGATCTCATTTCTAGGTGGATAAGGATACCAGACCAACAGATGCCTCCCATTGAGGAATGATATCCGAACCTATGTAATACGAGATTGTATGACCATGCATTGGTCCTAGAGTTGTCTTTGACACACGCTAGTTCTCAAGCCAAATGGTGATGTGAAAGAGTGGTGACCTATATCCCCAGCCACAGATTGATGTGACTTGACCCAATAGCGAAGAACCCAATAGACGTCTCTTGTTGAGGGAGAGTGAATGAGACCGCCTAGAGGAGGCTAATGTATAGCTTAATGCGTGTCTACAATAGAGACCTCATGATAGAGTTAGAAGCATGATTGCATACCCATTTAATAGTCATCTTACTATTATATAAATTGACCTCATGAGTTCTGTTGAATTCATTCATTTTATGTGTATGCTTTTTTTTAGATTTCACTACAGGTTGTGAGGACCCCGTTTACCTGGAGAGTCCGCCGTATGGGTCGTATGAGGGACTCATGATAGATGCCACAAAGATACATGGCGAGTCGCATGCCTGTTCGGACTGTGCCTACGGAGTCCAATTGCTCTGAGACATTAGAGATATCATATGATTTAGTAGTTGCCTTTGTATCTTTTTTATTTATCTTTCTCACCAACCGATAGATGAGGGGGCTACTTAACTTTTGAAACCTCTCAAGAAAATAGACTTCTGTTGTTAACAATTCTGCTCTTTAACTCTGATGATTAAATTTGATTAACTTTGGTTAATGATTCAACTTTAATTCTTGGATAATTGTAATAACATTTTTATTGCTTGATCAATACCCTTTAATTTATTTTTGTCAATTAATTATGCTATGTTGTATGGTAGTATAGATTTGGCACTAAACCATGGTCCTGCAATGTATCAGCCCCACAAGTATTCAGGTATGACTGGATCTAGCTAGGTGGGGTGTGATTGAGGGATCCATCAATATACCTATGGTCAAGGTTTAAAGTATCGGTATCGAGTATCGTATCGGTCAGGTGATTTAAAGAGACGTATCATCATGTATCGAGTATTGTATCGCTCTGGCTAATGTATTTTCGCGTAACTCAATGGAGAGACGTACTGAGATGTATTGTATCGATTTGGTCAAGTATGGATACGTATCGGCTAGTATCGTACGGTTGTGGGATACTTTAAACCTTGCCTATGGTGATATGGGCATGCAATATGGAAATAATTGAGATTTCCAAAAGAAAGCTATTTTTGTCAAGTTGGAGTAAAAGGGAAGCAATGTTGGCTAAAGCTTTGGAGTAGATGGGAGAGGAGGAAGTCATTTTTGCATAAGGACCGTGATCACCGGCTCTAATAACAAGTTAGAGAACAAGGTTATTGGAATTGAATTACCCTACTTCAACCTATTTGGAGTGATAGTATCTACAAAAATTTTCAAATAAGTCTGACAGTTACATTTTTTTTTGGGGGTCAGACTATTGTATAACAGTTGCATTTTGCTAAATGTAATAGAGATTACATTTGAATTAAACACTTTAACAAACTATAGTGTAAGAAATCTTATCACTTATTCATAATTGAATTTGAATTTTGATTATTCAAATTTTTAAATTTTGATTATTCAAAATTTTAAATTTTGAATATCCTTGCACTCCTCTTCAAGCAAAGCGGTCTAGTACAAACAATGATCACGGTGTTGCCCATTGTGAGTGTATTCGCAACCTCGTCTATGTTACGAATGAGCAGGATGTAGGGTTTCTTAGCAGCCATTTATTCTCGTATAAAATGATAGTCAATTTCAATGTGTTTTCTTCTAGCAAGGAGGGGAGAGAATCCATCAAAATGCCCATAGATAGTGGGCATACGATACGGGAATAAGCTAGAATTTCTTAAGGATATGGTTATTTTTGTCAAGTTTGATTGGTAAAAGGGAAGAAACATTGGCTTTAGTTTGGAGGAGACTAAGGAGGAGGAAGTCATTTTTGGGTAGGGACAATGGTCACTTGGTTTGATAGCCAGTTGAAGTACAAGGTTTATTGGAATTAAATCACCTTCCCTACCTTCAATAGACAAGAGTGATAGTATGTAAAAATAAATTTAAAAGCTACATTATGTTGCATGTGATTGGGAAAACATTTGAGTTAAACACTATAACAACTTTGTCTTGAAGTTGTTGTAACTCTGGCGTAATGAACGTTATAACATATTCAAAATTGAATTCAAATCTTTGAATTATGAATTGTTAGTATGGTTGATACATCCCCGCAAGATAATCTGTCTGGAACAGGCGATGAGCTTGTCTTGTAGAGTTCTAACTAATGGTGCTAATAGTCCCTTGGTGAATAAATCCACAACTTGAGTCCAGTCAAGTCCGTCTTGACTTTTTAACCCAAAGGGTGGATTTAAATTAAAAATAACTTGGCAGGGCTGGCTAGGGTTCATGTTAAGTGCTTTGGCCAACCTAGCCCAACCCAGCCCTTCCAACCCCTATGTGTCACATCCCCCAGCCAGTACCTTTACCTGAATACCCGGAGGTGTGATTCACAACCCCATAGATCAGATCTCAGACAATCACCAATCATTCCACACAATAGTCCAATCATGAGCAATAATAAATCAATGTATTAATGATATTAAAGAAATTAATCAAATATTAAGGATCTCAAAAAGATTGAATCAAAGTGTGGAAGTGATGTTAAATCTAAAATATACAATTTAAAAGGAATAATGTAAAGTCAAAATTATCCTAAGTGTTTTAGTGTTTTGCTTTCTTCTCCGAATGCTTGTACACTTGCAAATTAGGATCAATCTCCAATTTGTAGTCCCATCGGCAAATGAGGTGTCTCCTATCATTGTTGATCCGGCCATAATAGTGCTCCAAACTAGTACAAGGATCGTACCACAAGCTACAATTAGCTCCCATTGTTTCCTTAGCAGTAAAATGTAAGGGAAGTATCTCCGAATCGGATCTCGGGATCTGTTCTTCACCTGCATAATCATTTAAAACAACATTGTCCCCTAAGGATGAGCTCAAAAGAACTTAGCGAGTAGTTCACAATCAAATAACCAATATCACAATCCAAATCAATGCATTACATAATGCAATATGATATGAGACAAAATGCAACTATGCAACTATACTCTAAAAGATGGTAGTCTCTAATGGCAGACAAACATTAAGATAGAACACTAGCCTCCTCTGGGAAGGTCTTGTCACTCTAATCTCTCATGGGTTGGTTATCAGTCTTGAGATCCTAGGTAAGGGGTCAAGGCATCCCTCTCAAACTATCACCATGGCTGGGGTTTAGGTCACCGCTCTCTCATCACCATTAGTATGAGTACTGGAGCATGTCAAGGTTATACCTAGCCGAATACAAGTCAACTACTCAGTCACATCAACCAAGGTTCAGATACTTCCCCTCATGCATCTCACAATCTTGGTTCGGTATCCTTCCCTACTAGAGTCATCGTATCCTATGGCACCAACCAGCTCGGAGTATGCTAACTCTTAACCCTATTGGTCACCACATATTATGGATAGGAAGCTCTTATGTCCTCTCACAAGTTGGCTACCGGTCTTAAGCGCCCATAAGCCAATGTCTATTATAATGTGACCCTACCAATGAATTGGCCCCACGATGTGGTTGTGTCCTCTCACAGGTTGGTTACTAGTCTTTGGCACCCACCACCTCAAACTGCTGCCATGGGTCACTCGACATCAATACCCATGCCAATAGAGTGTGAAATGATAGGCTTTCTAACCAAACTCAACTAGACTTCTTGGTTATGACATCCAATAATCGTGAAAAGCGCCAAGGGGCATTATAGGATTGTGTTGCATACCACCTCCACTGATGTCCCAAGATAGAAACATCTGAATGGTATTCCCTAGTTCACAATACAACCTACATTCGCATTACAAGATGGAACCAATCACATTCTCAAGTCACAAGTCACTCTGTCACATCCACCCAGCCGGTACCCCATCTGGCATACCCGGGATGTGATCCACACCCCCGAAGATCCATAGTTCAGGGACCACATAATCCACATCGACGATAATACAATCATGAACATATAATAATCATAAACTAACAATGAATGATCATGGAATTCAGAAATAAGGTGTCAGACATAATCAGAGTGCGGAAATAAATATCAAATCAGATAAATTAAGAAGGCAGTGGGCGGAATCCACTCCTTCACCAAACGGAAGTGAGGTCAAAATTTAGTTAAGTACAAGTCTCAAGTTATAAAGGTAAGTTAAAGTTATTACAATTTCTCTAAGTATACTGTCACAAAAGAAGGGGTAACGACTCATAAGTCTCCTCCATAATAAATATATCTTCTTCAAAGTTGAGGATCATGGAGACCCAACATGACTGCTCCCATACGACTCCGGGGCTAACCCTGGTACGCCTGGTAATCTTCTTCGGTATGGTCACCGAAGTCTTCAACGTAGCCAGCCTCCGGATGGTAGTATGAGGTATCCGGGTCCGCCTCAGGGAGGGTGCCATCAGAGTAATCACCTGTAGAATAGCCTAACAAAATATTGCAACAGAAAAGGAATGAGTTCAAAAGAACTCAGCAAGGAAGTTATCCCACCACACATAAACCACAAGATAATCATAAAATGATGCAGATGATATGAGGCATATAATGCAATATGACTTTATTCTAAGTATGCTGGTCATCTATGGTAGACATGCTTTAAGTCATAGCACCATACTTCTTTAGGTAGTCTCAGTCACTCATCACCGGGGGGAATTGGGTCCTGCATCCCTCTCGGACAAATCCATGGTTGGGGGTTTCGGTCACCGCTCTCTCACATCACCGTTTGGTCTAAGTATTGGCGCATGTCAGGGTATAGCCTAGCCCAATGCAAGTCATCTACTTAATCATATCATGCCAGTTCCAGATACTTCCATTCCTCCCCTCTCGGGATCCTTTCCGGTATCCTTCACACTAGAGTCACGGATATTACTCACCGGACTCATCAACCCTACTGGTCATCCACAAATGGTAAACGGGAAGCTCTCACGTCCCTCTCACGGATCATTTCACCGGTCTTGAGTGCCCGTGAGCCCAAGTCTAGCCATTTGTAACCCTACCAATAAATGGCCCCTTTCGGGTAACCGTAATGCAATTTATGTCCTCTCACGGAGTGGATACCGGTCTTGAGCGCCCACAAATCCACACTACTACCACGGGTTGTTCGGTCTCAATGCCCTTCCGATTCCTGTCTGATATGATAGGGACATCCTAGCCATACATGTAGACAAATCCTATGCATGTCATTCAATAACCCGGGAAAGCGTCAATGGACACCTTCGGAGAACATCCCATACTATTCCCTCCGATGTCCAAGGACAGAAGCACCAGTAGGGTACCCCTTAATCCCAAGTTATACTTAAGCAATCACATGCCCAAGTTCATCATATCAGTTCACAAGATACAACGTCATAATAAACATTCGATTCATGACATTGACATAAGTCATCATATATTGAAATTGATAAACATGATACAACATTGAAGTAATATAATGTAAACACAAAGCTACTGTTAAAAGACATATGTAGCAAGTCTAACATGATAAGAATATGAAATAGAAACTATATTTACTAGGTTAGGAATACCAAGTCAAGATTTCCATATCCTAGGTAATTACATCGATAACTATCCTTACCTTGAATCGGAGAAGAGAATGGTCCAAGATCACAAGCAGTGGCCCAAATAGTCTTAAAGTCCTAAACAAGCATATATGAAAGGTTAGAGAAGAAATCAGAACAATCGGAGATCAAACGAATCAGAACTGGGCAAAAGTTGTCGACAAGAACTCTATTGGTCGATACATTTGGTCGATAGTATCGACCAATAGTATCGACCAAATCAATTCCAGGACAGCAAGCTAGCTTTTTGGATTCTTGCCCAGATTTGGTCTTCCTGGTCTCGGATTGACATGAAACTTGGAGGATAGTCTAAGCACAACATGGGGACACTAATTATCAAGAAACTTTCATAATCCAATGGTCCATTTGGAAATCCCCAAATTGACATATTAAGGTTAAGAGTTGTAGATCATAGCATTGGCTATAACTCAATGCAAATTAGGGGAAAACATGGGGGATTAGGTAGGGAATTGTTTAGAAGTAACATGGAGCACATATGCAAGGTATAGATTAAGTAAATCACGAGCTTCATCTCAGTTTTGGTAAATAAAGCAAGTTGGTAAGCAATAAATCATGGAAATGTGTAGTCAATGATCATGAGGTGAATCAATCATAGTCATATCGGTGAAAACATCATTGTATGGGGTTTAGAAGGTTCATGGCAAGGTGTATGCAAGGTTGCAGCACCTTGACCATGGTCCCAACAGTAAAATAGAGAAAAGATGAGTGAGAAAGTGATTAGGAGAGAGAGAGTCATACCTTTAAAGTGGAACAAGAAAGTAAGAATAAGTGGTTGGCAATGATTGATGAAGAAGATGCTTCACCACTACCAAGGAGGAGTTCTTGGGAGGCTCTCTCACGTTCCCAGATGTTCAAGACGCGAGGATAGGGCTCCACTCTCGAGGAATAAATAAATAGAAAAGAATATTCTAAGAATCTTTAAATCTGGGCTCAGCAGACTTGTTGGTCGATACCTTTGGTCGATGGTATCGACCAATAGTATCGACCAAAACAAACTCTGCAGAATTTTTACAGAATAGTTCAGCAACTTTAGGTGCGGACTTGGAGGGCTATACAAGGTCAAATTGCATGGGGTTTTCTCCTACAGTTCACTCAAGAGGTCTAGTTTCAGGGAGTACCTTCGGATTATGCACAGGAGTCCGTTTTCTATTTCAACTGTCTCGCTCTTCATCAGTGCGCAGATTCTAACTTAACACTGGTAATGTGCTCAAGGAAGGAGCAGCATCATCAATGTCCATAAACTGGAATCCCGACATTACGTCATCAACCAGTAGGGCCCATAAGTCCCTCCTACCACCACTTCGGGTCTTTGGACCTACAAACATAACAATGACCGGGTCGGGTCAAGGTTAGGTAAAAGCTGGATTTTACACATTCGAAGTCCAAATTTTAGAAAATTCTGAAATTATATTAGAACACGATCTATGATAGTTTAGAGATCAAACAAAGCATAAAGAATGAAAACCTAAATAATCCTATATTAGGTCTTAGCGCAAGATTCACGGATGAGCCATAGTGAATGGGATTCACTCTAGATTAAAGAGGATAGAAGAATAAGGTTATTACATCATGTAGAAACCTTCATCTAGGCCTTGGCAGTGGGAGGAATTAATCAAAAGAAGAGAACTAGAACGAAGAAGATGAATACTAACCTTTTAGAAAGTGAAACAATGATCAGAAACCTTGACGGAGGCTTTCCACATGTTCCTTCACCTTGGAGAGGGTTCTCATGAGGATCTCAGACGTTCTCTGATGGCTTTAGAACATAATGACATATTTTAGAATGAAAAATCATTAAATAGGGCTTTAAAAATCACTTTTTTCAAAAATTTTCCTGAAGCTGGGTGGGTTGCCTGGGGTAACCAGGGCCGGTAACCCACTCCTGGTACTTTTGTTCCAAGAGTGAATTTAAGGCCCTCAATGCCCTAGCTCAATCTTGGGTCTTATTCTATGCTATAGAAGGATCTTACTTGATTTTTCGGGACCTTCTATATTTGTCATCACTGTATTCTTAATCCATCTAGCATGTCCATCAATATTTGAGTTAGATCTTCTTCCAAATTCTGACAGAACTCCCAAGTTGGCATCATCTCCATCGACTCTTATTGGCTCGAAAACCAATCCAATGGTCTCAACTCGGATGGCCCATAGTTGCCTTCTTCCCGCACTCCGCGTATTCGGACCTACAATATAGATTTATGGGTTAGGGTTTTGGGGGATTTCACATCCTCCCCCCCCCCCCTTAAAAGAAATTTCATCCTCAAATTGGAAGCATACCTGGATTTCCAAAGAGATAGGGATACTTCGATCTCATCTCATGTTCTTTCTAAGCTTCTTCGGGGTATGGTTCTTCCACCTAATCTTTACCAAAGGTATGGTCCTGTTCCAAAACTGTTTGTCTTTCTTATCCAAGATTTCGGCTAGCTCTTCATTATAGGTAAGCATTGCACCTAGACCTTCTGGTTCTTGCTGAAGGAGATGCTTAGGATTTTCCACACATTGACGTAGCATCGATACGTGGAACACATCATGCGCACGGGTAACAATGAGGGTAAGGCTAATCCATATGCAACCCGTCCAACCTTTTCAACGATCTCGTATGGTCCGATGTACTGAGAGCTAAGCTTTCCTTTGATGTTGAATCTAATGACACCTTTTATAGGTGATACATTCAAAAGAGCTCTATCCCTAACTTAGAAATCTAGACTAGTTATTCTTTTGTCTGCATAAGACTTTTACCTTGACTATGCTGTCTTGATCCTTTCTATGATCATATCTGTCACACCCCACCCGTCGGTATCGGTTTCGCCTGACAACTTGTGGGTGCGATCCGTCATAGGATCCACGGTCTTATCATCAATATTAATAAATGCAAGAAATAGAAATCAAAAGCAAAAACAAGTTCAAATATTAATAAAAAAGGATTACAGGAGTTCAAAATACTCCAAGAATTAATCAAAGGAAGGAATCAAAATAAATAGTTTTCAAAAGTTATCGAGTTCAGCGAAAGCAAATATAATATAAGTTTAGTCAGATGATCTATCCCTGCTTGCCATCAATGGGTGCTATAAGTGCACTCCATGCACTCGCAGGAGGCTCCGTGGCAAACATCTCCGTCTTCTACTGATGTACCACACTCTCTTCATAGGAGTTTCTCCAGTAATACGAAACTTCTCCTGATTCGAGAACACCATCTGAACAATAATATAACATACAAAGAAAGGAATGAGTTCTAACGAACTCAGTAAGGATAACACATCTCTCACTCATATGAAAATATATCCAAGTATATATGTAATGAATAATATGCAAGTATACGAATGCTACTAAGATCTAACTATTCAAGTCTCTAGACAGTTGACATGCTTTAAGATATATCTCTAGATATCCTCTAGGTATGTCTAGTCACTCTGATCCCTCAAGGACTGGTTACCTTTTTTGGGATATCGGGTCAAGGGGTTCAGTCCTCGTCAGTCAACCATGGCTGGGGTTTAGGTCAACACTCTCTTACCACGACCATTGGCATGAGTACTGGCACATGTCGGGGTTTCTAATCCAATGCAAAGTCATAGGGTAACTGATGCGTCCAAAATCTGCTCAGCCCTTGGATCTCCACGTGATGTCCTGCAAAGCGTCAGATGTGGCCAGACCGCTGGGGTCGGGAGTCCACCTCCGAAGGCTAAGTCAGTTGATGAACTTAATCACAAACGGCTCTGCTAGAAACACAGAGCTAATGAATGAAGAAAGAGGAAAGGTGATCTAGATAGCAGGACGTTGATAGTTTAGGTCTATCAGTATGTATCTGAACCTGAGTCTCAGATAGTATTCTCCTTGATCGATTGATCCATCCCTCACCTTGTATGGTAGTGAGGTTTATATAGAGTGTACCTTCGAATCTCCTTCGTTGGATGCACTCGAGCCTTCTTCGGGTAGTCGTTGGATCTCATTAGTAAGATCCATTGAGCGATAGACTTCTACTAGTTTGGGCTAGTAGAGGACTCCTGAGATAACCGTTAGGTTATGCGATAGTTATCCCTTTGATGATGATTATCGCAGCAGCCGTCGGTTTGAGTCTGCTGTCATCAGGGTGATTACCCTAATCCATAAGTAAGATTAGGGCACGCTTGCAGCCGAATAATCTATCTTCTTCAGCAAGCCATCTTCTGGATCCGGTTCGCTCGGGAGTGATTCGGTTTTCTCTGTCTCGACCGGGGTCGAGGGTCGGACCAGGTATGAACCCGGTCTGATCATAAACTCTTCATATCACGAGCCCCCCGGACGCAAGCGTTCGGTCGATCCCGAGGGCTTGGTTTTTTAATCGGGTTCGTCGTCGGGTGATGATCTTTGCGTGCTTCATTAAATGTCATATCACATTTAATGCGGTGGTCACTTTTCCTCAAGCGTTGTGAGTGTAAGGCCACATGTCTTTGTTGCAGTTGATCTGTCGTGGCTCACGTCATCCAAGCGACGGTTTCCGAACGCCTATTTAGGATTCGTGAGTTCAAATTTTCAAAACGTCTTTGAATCTTGATCGTCGATTTTGAATCAATCTCGATCGTTCAGATTCCCGAACACTCGTGCGGGAGTTTTAAAAGCAGTTCGTTGTCTTCGTAGGTTTCATTCTTCCTGTCTGGAATTTGAACCTTTGTCGTCTGCTTCGCGCCTTCCTGCTCTCAAGCTTCCGTCTCACTGAATCAGTAAGTTTACTGGTATTTTCTTTTTGTAGTTTTACTGAGACGAGTAATGGCGGACGATAGGGCTTCTTTAGTACCCCATGTTGGTGATAGCAGTGATGCTTTTGCTTCTCCTGCCCCCGAACAGTCGGATAGTGATAACAAAACCCTAACCGTCCTCTGGCAGGAGTTCGCTGAATTTTCTCAAAAAGGTTTTGAAAGAAAAACCGAAACTTCTCCTGTCCTTGTCGAGTCCTGGATCTTCCAAGATCGTTGATTCCTCTAGGCAACCTCAAACCTCCGGGTCCAATGGTGGGCCTGGCTCTGTTCCCTCCATTTATAATGGAGAAACTCTTCTTTTCGCTGTCCAAGATTTTGACCTTCCTTCCTCATACCAGGTTAGGGCTCCCCACCCTGATGAGAGGGTTGATTCATCCCTTTCGGGTGAATTTTCTCTGTACATAGATACACTGGAAAGCAGGGTTCGCTTTCCCTTTTTTAATCCTTTATTTTCCGCAGTTTTGAATCACTGGAACATTTGTCCCGGAATGCTCCTCCCCAATAGCTGGCGTCTCATCGTCAGCTTCTTGGGCTTGTGTTTTGAGCTTGGCATCACGCCATCTCTTTCTCTTTTTGTACATTTTCATGTTCTTTCTATCTCCCATCCTCCCGGATGGGTCTTTCTTTCCAAACGGTTTAGGGCTGAACTTGATTGGAGGGGCAGCATCCTTGACAAAGGAACTTGCCCTTCTAACCACAAAAGATGGCGCGAACGATATTTTTTCTGTCAAGCACCTCCATCAGATCTTAACTTCCCGACCACCTGGAGGAGGTTTACTTCTTCGTCCGAAAGTAACCGGGGCCTTCCCTTATCCAAAGAAGACGAGGCGGCCATCAGGAAGATCAAATCCATTCCTTGGTATCAAGAGATACATGGATATGAAATGGAGTATAACTCCATCCTTCAAGATCTTGGGGCTTGGCTCATTGTGAGCTTCTAACCATCATCCTTTGATTTGATCAAGTGATATGTATTGAATTCTGATTCTTGTCCTTCTTCTTTGCAGTGCCTCCCAGAACGAACCCTGAAAGCCTGTGGGTGAAGGCCGCTAGGGCTGTTGTGACAGCCGAACTACGATCGCCCAGGGTCTTGACTGCAGATCAAGAGGCTTCTCTTCCCTCTCCTGACCCCTCTTACAGGGGTATCAGGAATATCAGGTCTGTAGCTGATGCTTCGGGTAAAGGGAAGAAACCAATGGTGGAGAGGGCCACCGTCTCCTCCTCCGTCCGAACCAAGAGGAGGCATGACACAATTGATGCTCCCTCCAACAAAAAATCCAAAGCTTCGACGGATGGTGAGGAAGTCTTCCTCCCCCGGTGGACCCCGAAGATGACCGACGGGGTCACTCGGGATCCTGAGAAAGCTGCAGAGTGGAGCTCTCTCGGTCTTGCTCCTTCGATCGCTGGGGAGTTTGAAGCCCTGGATGACACCTCCCTTGTGAGTCAATCTACAAGGTAACGGTCTTCTTGCTTATTTATGTTTTCATAATTTCTTATGACTTCTTCTGATATCTTCCATCTTCCCAGGAATGCTGTGTTGAGTTTTTATCAACACATGGAAGCATTGAGCCGTGTTGGTCGCACCAGCTCCTTGCTTGCAAACTTGTGAAGAGAAATTGGCCAAGGCCAATTCCGAAATAGACCAGCTGACTGCAGCTACGTCGAGAGCTGCGAGAAAAAGCATGAGGAAGAAGTGACCTCCCTCAAGGAAGCCCTTGAAGCTTCAAGAATTCGTGTCTCTCTGCCGCCGAGCGAGGCCGAGGAAGCAAAAGGCAGCTGCCACGTTGTTTGGTGACCGCCTTGAAATTAAGAGTAGGGATCTCGAAAAACATCTGAAGTTGGCAATCCCTAGCAAGCCTGAGCATATAAAGCCAAACCTTCAGAAGGAGTGCATCCGAAAATACCTGGACAGCGTACCTCTCTCCGAATTGCTAGGTTTCTACAACATTCAGGCTTATCGCATGGGGCAGAACGACGTTTGGGAGCAGATCCTTGGAACAATCCCTGACTTCGTCACTGCTCCTTTTCGCAAGGTATGCCACCCGGAAGTCTTCGGGAAAGTTGGTATGGATCTCCCAGACTGGGCCTAGGGAGTAGATGATCCTTTTCCAGCTGACCCTCAGTATGAGGCGTATCTAGATGACGAGCCGGCACTTCCAGAGGAGAAATCACAAGCCGAGTCTCAAGTTGTTGCTGTAGAGGATTCAGCCGATGACATTCTTGAGGAAGGCTCTTCTCAGGATCTTGAGAAAAGTCATCCCGACTAGGGTCCCTCGGGCAACAATGAAGAAAAGGCTTAGGGTGTTGTTCCTTTGTAAAGATGTACCCTCATTTTAATGAATAGACATTTCTTTATTCATGTTGGCCTCAAAATTTCCCCATCTCTTGCCGAAGTATTGCCTTGAATATCAAAGTATTAATGATAAAATTTATCATTTAACTCTTCATTCCTCGCCGAATAATGATCTTGTAGAAATATTGTGAAGATGCATTTCGGGAAGATGCGTTAATCTTCCCCACCACTTCATTTATTGCAAAGTCCGCACGTTTCCCTTCTGCGAAGTTCAAACGTTTTCCCGCTTTTTGTGTACCATTCACTGTTTCCAATGAATCGGAAATACCTCCATTATTTTAATGGCAGTGCGACGATTGGAGGTTTCTCTGCATCAGGTGCTCGCTTCCACATGTTTCCATGTGGCATCCCTTCGACCGTTGATCTTGCTTTTTACGGATTTCGAAGCGTCGTTTCGATCTGGGTCGTCGGCTGTTCTTAGCCTTCAACCGTCGTCTTATACCTGAGGCTATTTAAAGCCTTCGTGGGTACTCTCCATCTATCCTGACTTCTGCAAGATAGATTTGCTAAAGTGCCAAAGCAACCTTTCGTCCTTCGGCCTGCCTCCGTATTCCTCGTACTTCGACGACAGCTCTATCCATTTCTGAACAAGTGAGTTTTTTGATTTCTCATCTCTTTCCCCTCTTCCCCCCAAAGTAAACTGCACAGTAGTTATACTTGGGGTTTAGTTTGTTGGTCTGTCAGATGCTTTAGAAAACTAGGGTTTCCCCCTTGTTGCTGTCGTTCATTTCTGTACTGATACGGCTGTTTCTTCTTTTTTTTTTTTTTTTTTTTGTATAGTGGCTCCCAAGATCAACCCAGACTTTATCAGAGCAAAATCTCGCAAGAATAGCGTTCCGTTGGTGGTGATTGGGGCTAGTGCGGTGGTTTCAGCTGGTGAATCCTCCAAGCGTAAGGCGACTACTGGCGGTGAATCTTCAAGTCAGATTCCTGCAGCTTCTGTTGATGCCGTCCCTGCGCCTTCTTTGCCCGAAGTGACCGCTTGTCTTTCCCAGGAAGATCTTGATCACTCCGTTGCCGATGGTGCTGGCGGCAATCCTGCTGGTGAGCTTGTTGGTGAGCACTGTCGGTGCACCCCCGAAGGAGACTCTTCGGGCATCTGAGGCAACTATGTTGGCGTCTGATGAAGGTGTGGCCCCAGCAGGTGCTGCTCCTATTTCTAACTCCAGTGCTTGTTTGGCATCCTCCTCCTCTCCTTCTGGGTTGGAGGATTTTGCCACCAGGAAGCGCCGTCGGGTGACAAGTGATGCAGCTCATCCTTCTCTTGATGTAGCTCATCCTTCTCATCCTTCGCCTGAATTAGTGTCAAACGAGTTTGACAGAGCGTTGGAATGGTGTACTGCTGCTCGAATGACTTCTGAGAGCGCAGTTCTTTCCCAACTTCCAGATGAAGTCTTTACGAAGTCACTAGTGATGTAAGTCTTTCTTCATTATCCTCTGATTTTGAAAAATTACTTTTCTGCTCCTCGCTAACTTGAAAGTTGTTTAAAGGAGTCTTCTTTGGTAACTTCCACAACCAAGTGGAAGCGCGGTTACTAGACTCGATGAGGTTGAGCAATGAAGTTTCTAGGCTTCAGGGAATCTCTGAAGCTAAAGATGTTGAGATTGCTCGCCTTCGGAATCTAGCTTGGGAGGTGGCAGGAGAAAAGAATTCGATGATTGGTCGTCTTCGGTCAGATTTGGATGATGCCAGGGAGAAGATCCGGTGACTGGAACGGACAGTTGGAAAGTCAGGAGCTAAAGGATCTGAAACATTACCCGAAAGGCAAGCCGTCGTTCCTTTGCCCGAATCCCTTCCAACCGATGTTCGCAGAGCCTGTGTCTTCAAGTATTTACACAGTAAGCCTTTTGTTGACATGCTGAATGCTTATAACTTGCAGGCGTACCGGGATGGTGAGAACGAAGTATGGGAATCAATATTAAGGAAAGATCCTCATTTTGATACGACTCCCTACAATGCTGTTTGTGTGAAACCCAGCCCTAACCTTGACCCGGAAACCTTGTTATTTGTAGGTCCGATGACCCGAAGTAAAGTAAGAAGTCAGCTTTGGGCCATCCCAGTAGAGGACTTGGTGTCTGGCTTTGAATCCATGAAGGTTGATGATGAGGTTCTATTTATGGAAACAGAATCCTGATGAAGATCTAATTAGTTGATGGACTTGGAGTGCTCTCTATCTTGGTTTGAAGGCATTTCTACCTACTAGGTAAGTCACTTGACTTGTGTGCAAAACCCCTTTAGGTTTGGATTTGATCTGGGCCTTCAATTCCCTCGTTTTGGCCTTCTTTATGCATTGGTCGACCGATTGGTCGATTGGGCCATCGACCAATCCACTCGACCAATGGGTGCTGTCTTTGGCAATTAGGTTGATTCTTGCTCTATTTAAGTCTAACCTCGAGTCCACTTCGTATTTGCTGCCTCCAAACCCTCTGGAACGAACCAAAGACCTCTGCAAGTCATCTCTCTTGCATCCTTGGAGTTTTCTTGGCGGATCTTCGTCGGAACTCTTCTTTTTGCATCAAAAGGTATGTCTACTCTCTCTTCTTCTCCTACATCTTTGTTTTTCTTTCCTTTTTGAGTTGAGACAGAGAAGAGATGCTGCATCCTCTGTTGCAAACATCTCTGAACATGTTCTCATGATCATCCTAAGGATTTAAGGCTAGAACAATGATCTTAACCATGATCATTGCAAGCTTTTGAAGGATTCATGATCAAACCATGATTTAATCTCTGTTAATTTCCTAATCTGAATTCTGATCTCTTTGGATCTTCTTTCATTGATCATGTTAGTGGTTAATGGTTGTGTTTTCTTTCTATGATCCATAATCCATAGAATTCTAGTTGCTCTCTTCTACCTTACTATGTGTTCTTCATGATGCATGATAGTACATATATGGTAGGTTTTATTTCCTTATTTAGATTTATGCTTCTAAGCCTTATTCCATGAAGACCTATGTATGTTTTCATGTTTTCATTACCAAAAGCAATGATCCATCCTCCTATAGTTCTTGTCTTTGTTTTCTATTTCAAAATTCATCAAGATCCATGTTTGATTTATTTATGGTAACTTTTTGTTTCCTAATTTGGATCTTGATACCTTGATTTGATTAGTGTTTTGAGGTCCCATATATGCTAGAATACTACTGATGTAGTCTACCCCTTGATTAGTACCCTCTTGAACCATCAAATTCGGATTTCATAACTCAAAACTCTGATTTTATAAGCTACTGTCTGCATTGGTCGACTGATTGGTCGACTGGACCACTCGACCAATCCACTCGACCAATGAGTACAGCAACTCCAGAATTGGTCTGTTTCGGATGTTTTGCTATATTTGCTGTTAGGGATCTTTCCTAATATGTTGTATATACTTGTTTAGGACCTTCTTCTCAAGTTTGCCAAGATCTTACTTGATTTCTTAGGATTCTTTGCGAGTTATAAAAGGTAAGGATGGTTATTTCCTTAATTACATAGATAGCATGAATCTAGTTTCTATATTCGAATATCATTGATATGTTTCCTAAATTAGATTCTTACAATGATATACTACTGTTGCATAACTTTGATTACAGTAGCATTACTTATTCATATTGGATTGATTCATGTATGATTTACTTACCAATGTTATACAAGTGATTGTAAATATTGATTTCTTTCCATATATGGAGTTACCATATATGTGATGATATGAATTGATGCATGTGTATGCTTACGTATGGTTTGGAAAGGAGAGGTGTCCTTTTGACACTTCTGTCCTTGGACTACTACGGGAATATTATGGGATGTTTCCGGAGATGCCCTCCGGACACCTTCCTAAACTCGTTGGATGACATATCTAGGATTGTCTAGTAGTGTTTGGCTAGGATGTCCTGTTATGTCGGACCCTAATCGGAGGGGTATTGAGACCGAACGACCCGTGGTAGCAATGGGGATTCATGGGCGCTCAAGACCGGTAACCAACCCGTGAGAGGACACGGAATCACATTGTGGGGGCCATTTGTTGGTAGGGTTGCATATGGCTAGACTTGGGCTCACGGGCGCTTAAGACCGGTAACCAACCCGTGAGAGGACGTGAGAGCTTCCCGTTTACCATATGTGGATAACCAATAGGGTTGGTGAGTCCATAGTCAGGGACTATGAGGACTCTAGTGTGAAGGATACCGGAAAGGATCGTCGGGGACGAGGAATGGAAGTATCCGGATCTGACTTGATGTAACCAAGTAGAAGACCCGCATTTGGCTAGGTATTACCCCCGACATGCGCCAAGTACTTATACCAAATGGTTGTGAGAGAGTGTGTTGACTTAACCCCCGCCAAGGTTTGTCCCGAGGGATGAAGGACCCATTACCAATCGGTCGCCCGAGATATCTTAAATGGTTGGAGGGAATCCAAGATATCTTAAATGGTTGAGGATGTGAGTGGACTTTCCTAAAGAAGTACGGTGCTATGACTTAAAGCATGTCCGCTAATAGAGACCAGCATACTTAGAGTTAGATTCATTCATTCATTGTTTGTCTCATATCATTTGCATTTATGATTGTTCTGGAATCCTGCCATTTATGTTATTATGGATTTTAATCGCTTTACCGAGTTTCTTTGAAACTCATTCCTTTATTGTACAATGTTGTTAGACTATCCTGCAGGTGCGGAATACTATGACGGTCCCTATGAGGAAGCGCAAGGCGAAGAGACATATCTCCAGGAAGGTGATTGCGGTTACCACAATTACTCGAAGATCCCACGGGTGGTTATGCTCCGTACGATGCTTAGTCCGACCATTGAGTGGAAGCGTCCTTGTGCCATTTATGAGATCTATACCTACAAGGATGTCGTCTACAAAGTGGAGAATAATTTAGTTACCCAATGTACTTGCTACTGGGATTAGCTTTTATCTAGTTTATTCTTTCGAGCTACTTTTCCGCTGGATGTAAAGTGGGATTTTTGCTTCACTTTACTTATCTGTTTGACACTCTGATTATATCTATTATTCTAATTCATTTATGATTCATTCTTTCATTATTGGATCTATGATTTATCTTCCGCACTCTTGTTATGATTGTTCATGATTATGTTATTGTTTATGTGGGAGGTTGATCACTCGATACCCGATCTTCGGGCTGTGGATCACACTCTCGGGTATGCCGGATAGGGTACCGGGCCGGGAGGGCGCGGACTGATTGGTATCGAGCCCAAGGTTCGAGGAGATCCTAACCACAAAAGACAACAACTGAACATTCCCCGAGTCATTGATCCGAAATGACTCTTCTACTCTTAGAAGTGAATAATAGAACACCGAATTAGAAACTTGAACTTTGAGGCATAACGGAACATTTTCGAATAACATACCATAATTATACTTGAACAAATGACACTAATGCAAGGAAAAGAAAGGTGCATAACATACAATAATTAAAGAGAAACAAAATGAACTTCATTAATTTCAAAAGTTTTTACAATGATTACATCTGAAAAGCATAAATGGAAAATCCTAAAGTACGATCTATCTAGGTGATCTACTCGATCTCTATATGCTCGAACTCCTCTCGCTAGCCGAGTCACCCGATGCTCTATCCTCGTCCCGTCGAGACTCCATCCTCTCGTACATCTGCTCCCGTCCGACCTCCATCCTCTCTAGCATGGAAGTCATCGATCTCATCTCGTGCACCAAGATCCGAAGTCTCCGGAACCGCATGTGAAGGGCCACCCGCCTCGAAGTGTGATGAAGGAAACTCGTGATGCACAGTGCTCAGCCTCGCGCATATCTCAGTATCATCTCCGGCCTGATCATCACTATCGGGACCGATATCCTCTCCTCCATCCTCCGATCCCTCATCCTCATCCTCCGAATCATCATCATCCTCACCCTCCGGGACCGGAGATCTCTCTAACCGATGTAGTCTCATCCGTCGAATGGTCCGAGTCCCAATGGGGTATCCCCGTGATCTAGTGTCCATCGGAGTATCCTCGAAACTCACCCCGAAATGCCCGAAGATCAAAGTCGAAGCCTCCCATAGCAAAGGTTCCGCATGCTAGGCCGCAGAACTAAGTCCAAGCATGACCCGCTGAATGATGTAAGAAAGATCGATCTCGAAGCCCATGTAGATGCGGTAAATGACCAAGGCCTCCATCACCGTGACCCGATGGTGATGTCCGGCTTTCGGCATGATGTTTCGGCCGACTATGCGACCGATAATACGTGCGAGAACCCGTCATCCGTCCGCTAGTCCACGGTGTGAAGCATCGGCGGCTATCCCATAGCGTAGAGCATATCTCGCGAAGCTCATACGGCATCGGATGGCTGTCCAGTGTCCGCTCCCGCGGTATCCACACACACCTTGTGGGTAGTAAGGGACTGCAAGATCTCGGCCGGTGTCCGGGTGGAGAAGCGAATCCGAGTCCGAAGGACCCCGCTCCCCGAGGACAAGTCCGAGTGGATGTCCCCGGCCCCGAGCCTCCTCTCGTGTAAGTAAGGTTGCTGAAGAACAACCTCACTAGCTCCGGTATACCGGCAAATCCTCGGTGAAGAGGTGAGTCCACCGTAAAGTGTCGAACCTCCGCCGGATCCCGAAGGCTCCGAGCTGGCGTAAGTGAAGTAGACGCCCCATCTCGATGTTACAATAGCTGAAGTAGGCCTCGTATAGAAACTCGGCCCGAGGTGTGTCAAATAGGTCCCGGTCTCCTAACCTCCTCTCCGGGCTCGAAAGGAACCCGACCTCTGCCCCCGAGAGCACCTACGATGCGACCTCGACCTCTACCTCCTCCTCGTCCTCCCCTCTCGCATGATGTATCCGTGGAAGAGACAAGAGACAATTCCAATTAGTGCTATTTCAAGATTTTAGCCAAAAGGGTATTTTCGTAATTTTTCGGAAAATTTCAAATTTGGGGGAAATTTGATTTGAACATACTAGCATGTGCATGTCTATGAAGTTGTTTTGATGAAAATCGATCGAAAACATGGATTAAAGCGAAAAATTCAGCAAGAAGAAATTTGGGGATTTTGCAATTTAGGTCAAAATTGGATTTTTGAAAAGTTGAAATTGGTTAAATCAAATTGTATGGACCTATCTACAATGTCATCTTGAGCATGTAGCATTTGATCTCGTGCGAAAATTTCAAGCGGTTTGAGAGAAAACGAAATTTTTCTAAAGATATCGATTTCGATATAAAACTTTGCGAGATGAGCACCAAATGTGTTAAAACTTGTTGTCTATGCATGTCATTGTGTTTAAAACCTAGGGAATATGTTTCTAAGCATTCCTAAGCATGATTTCTAGCATTGGATACAAGTAAAGCATGGTTTTATTGAAATGCAAGCATGAGAAGATGAAAATGGAAGAAAGAATGAGAGATTTACCTTGTTTGTGAAGATGGTGTGTTGTGGTGTTGTTGTTGAAGCACTAAATCACCTCAAGAACACTTGTGGGAACTCTTGGATATTTTCCCTAGGGCTCTCTCACCTTTGGAAGAAGTTAGAATGAGGTTGGAATGTGGAAATGAGGCTTATAATGCGAATTTTCAGATTTGTCTTCATTGGTCGACTCGATTGGTCGATCGGGTCACTCGACCAACCACTCGACCAATGGTCACAGTGACCTCATTTGCTGTTGAATTTTTGGAAAATGTGATTTTTGCTTTATGGAATATTGTTTGATGACTATATGGATATATTTGAGCATGATTTAAGTTTTCAAATCATTTGGTCAAGTGGATTTTTGATGATTTTAAGTAAAGAGTGGAAGCAAGTTGTTGATGATGTTCTTGGATATATTGCTTATGATTTGGAAACCAAGGTGACACACTAGGTGGGAAAAGTTAAAGAAGAGAAGGGAGTTTCACCTTGGGGAGCTCCGGTCTTGTTCGTCAAGAAGAAAGACGGTAGTATGCGCTTGTGCATCGACTCACCGTGAGTTGAATAAGTTGACTATCAAGAATAGATATCCGCTGCCCGTAATCGATGATCTCTTCGATCAGTTGAAGGGTGCAGTTGTGTTCTCGAAGATTGACTTAAGGTCCGGATATCACCAATTGAAAGTGAAGTCTAGTGATATCTTCAAGACAGCTTTCCGAACGCGGTATGGTCACTACGAGTTTAGAGTCATGCCTTTCGGATTGACCAATGCTCCTGCGGTGTTCATGGACCTCATGAACCGAGTATTTCATGATGTGCTTGATAAGTTTGTGATTGTTTTCATTGATGACATCTTGATCTATTCGAAGAGCGAAGAAGAGCATGCGAGTCATCTAAGTTTCACTTTGCAAAGGTTGCGGGAAAAGAAGTTGTTTGCTAAGTTTAGCAAGTGTGATTTCGGCTTAAGAGAGTGGTTTTCCTTGGTCATGTAGTTTCAGCCGAAGGTATTCGTGTCGATCCCGAAAAGGTCCAAGCCGTGGCTGATTGGGAGAGACCGAAGTCGAGAACGGAAATAATAAGTTTTCTTGGATTGGCGGGTTACTACCGAAGGTTTATTGAGAACTTTTCTCGGTTGGCTGCTCCTATGACTAAGTTGACCAGGAAAGAAGAGAAGTTTGTTTGGTCCGATGCCCGTGAGAAGAATTTCCAAGAGTTGAAAGATAGATTGACAAGTGCCCCGGTTTTGACTATACCCGATAGTTCCGGTGGTATGACAGTTTATACCGATGCGTCAAAGATTGGTTTGGGTTGTGTACTGATGCAACATGGCAAGGTCGTAGCCTATGCTTCTCGGCAATTGAAGGATTATGAGCGGAATTACCCCACTCACGATCTAGAACTTGCCGCCGTTGTCTTCGCTTTGAAGATTTGGAGACATTATCTTTACGGTGAGAAGATTGCCATTTTCACGGATCATAAGAGTTTGAAATACTTCTTTACCCAAAAGGAGTTGAACATGAGACAAAGGAGATGGTTGGAACTCGTCTCCGATTATGATTGTGATATTCAAGTATCATCCTGGGAAAGCAAATGTTGTTGCCGATGCTCTTAGTAGGAAGAACCAGGAAGAAGACTTTGGATTTGAATGCTTTGAGTTTACCATTGTGGTCTTCTATTGAGAGTTTTGGTTTGGAAATCGTTCTCGAGAATTCTGATTTTATTCTTTCGCCATGGCGGCAAGATCTGGTCTTAGAGATAAGATTGTTGCTCACAGAGTTCGATCAAGAGTTTTTGACCAAAGTTGAGAAGATTTCTTCGAATCCCGAGTCGGACCCCGACTTTGGTATATCCATGGATGGTGCTTTGTTGTTTAGAGGAAGACCGTGTGTGCCTCGCAAACGATGAAGTTAAGAATGAAATATTGAAGGAAGCACACCAGTCAGTCTTTATCGTACACCCGGGAAGCACCAAGATGTACAAGGACTTGAAGGAACATTTTTGGTGGATTGGTTTAAAGGCGGATGTTGACGATTTTGTTGCCAAGTGTGAGACTTGCCAACGTGTGAAAGCCGTTCGACAACCTCCATCTGGATTACTTCAACCCCTTCCTATTCCTAGTTGGAAGTGGGAAGATATCTCCATGGACTTTGTGACTAGCTTGCCTCGGACAAGTAAAGGCAATGACACCTGTGTGGGTGATTGTTGATAGGTTGACCAAATCAGCCCATTTCATTCCTATGAAGATCACTCATACTCGGATAAGCTAGCCGGGCTTTATGTGGATAATGTGGTTCGTCCGCATGGTGTGCCATTGAGTATTGTTTCGGATCGTGATCCTAGGTTCACCTCAAGGTTTTGGAATAGTTTGCGGAAGGCCTTGGGAACCCAATTGAACTTGAGTACAGCTCATCATCCACGGTCGATGGACAATCCGAGCGGACAATTCAGACATTGGAAGACATGCTCAGATCTTGTGTGGTGGATATGGGTGGAAATTGGGATGAACACCTAGCTTTGGTTGAGTTTGCCTATAACAACGGTTATCAAGCAACAATAGGCATGGCTCCATTCAAGGCTTTGTATGGTAGTACTTGTAGGACACCTTTGTACTTGGATCGAGACAGGTGAAAGAAAAGTCTTAGGTCCCGAGATGATTGAAGCTACAAGTGCTATGGTGGACATGATAAGAGAAAGGATTAAGTCTGCCTGATCGAGACAGTAAATCTTATGCTTGATAAGAGAAGGACCGATTTGGAATTTCAAGCTGGAGAGAAAGTCTTTCTCAAGGTCTCACCAACGAAGGGTGTGATGAGATTCAATGTTAAGGGAAAGCTTAGCCCTCGTTACATTGGACCTTTCGAGATTTTGGAAAAGGTTGGACCTGTTGCGTATCGATTAGCATTACCTCCGTCTCTTGCTGGTGTGCACAATGTGTTTCATATTTCGATGCTCCGAAAATACATAGAGAATCCGGAACACATTTTGCAGCAAGCACCGAAGGACTTAGTGCTGATTTGACCTATGATGAAGAACCGGCCGAAATCCTGGATAGGAAGGACAAGCAGCTGCGGAATCGCGCCATTCCTTTGGTGAAGATTCGGTGGAAGAACCATACCCTCGAAGAAGCTTCTTGGGAGAAGGAAGAAGACATGAAGGAGAAGTTTCCTTACCTCTTTGGAAGCACAGTACGCTTTCAATTTCGGGGACGAAATTTCTTTAAGGGGGGAGAATGTGAAACCCAGCCCTAACCTTGACCCGGAAACCTTGTTATTTGTAGGTCCGATGACCCGAAGTAAAGTAAGAAGTCAGCTTTGGGCCATCCCAAAGAGAGGACTTGGTGTCCGGCTTTGAATCCATGAAGGTTGATGATGAGGTTCTATTTATGGAAACAGAATCCTGATGAAGATCTAATTAGTTGATGGACTTGGAGTGCTCTCTATCTTGGTTTGAAGGCATTTCTACCTACTAGGTAAGTCACTTGACTTGTGTGCAAAACCCCTTTAGGTTTGGATTTGATCCGGGCCTTCAATTCCCCTGTTTTGGCCTTTTGTCTCGCATTGGTCGACTGATTGGTCGCTGGGCCAGTCGACCAATCCACTCGACCAATGGGTGCTGTCTTTGGCAATTAGGTTGATTCTTGCTCTATTTAAGTCTAACCTCGAGTCCACTTCGTATTTGCTGCCTCCAAACCCTCTCGGAACGAACCAAAGACCTCTGCAAGTCATCTCTCTTGCATCCTTGGAGTTTTCTTGGCGGATCTTCGTCGGAACTCTTCTTTTTGCATCAAAAGGTATGTCTACTCTCTCTTCTTCTCCTACATCTTTGTTTTTCTTTCCTTTTTGAGTTGAGACAGTAGAAGAGATGCTGCATCCTCTGTTGCAAACATCTCTCGAACATGTTCTCATGATCATCCTAAGGATTTAAGGCTAGAACAATGATCTTAACCATGATCATTGCAAGCTTTTGAAGGATTCATGATCAAACCATGATTTAATCTCTGTTAATTTCCTAATCTGAATTCCGATCTCTTTGGATCTTCTTTCATTGATCATGTTAGTGGTTAATGGTTGTGTTTTCTTTCTATGATCCATAATCCATAGAATTCTAGTTGCTCTCTTCTACCTTACTATGTGTTCTTCATGATGCATGATAGTACATATATGGTAGGTTTTATTTCCTTATTTAGATTTATGCTTCTAAGCCTTATTCCATGAAGACCTATGTATGTTTTCATGTTTTCATTACCAAAAGCAATGATCCATCCTCCTATAGTTCTTGTCTTTGTTTTCTATTTCAAAATTCATCAAGATCCATGTTTGATTTATTTATGGTAACTTTTTGTTTCCTAATTTGGATCTTGATACCTTGATTTGATTAGTGTTTTGAGGTCCCATATATGCTAGAATACTACTGATGTAGTCTACCCCTTGATTAGTACCCTCTTGAACCATCAAATTCGGATTTCATAACTCAAAACTCTGATTTTATAAGCTATCGTCTGTTATGCATTGGTCGACTGATTGGTCGATCGGACCACTCGACCAATCCACTCGACCAATGAGTACAAGCAACTCCGGAATTGGTCATTTCGGATGTTTTGCTATATTTGCTGTTAGGGATCTTTCCTAATATGTTGTATATACTTGTTTAGGACCTTCTTCTCAAGTTTGCCAAGATCTTACTTGATTTCTTAGGATTCTTTGCGAGTTATAAAAGGTAAGGATGGTTATTTCCTTAATTACATAGATAGCATGAATCTAGTTTCTATATTCGAATATCATTGATATGTTTCCTAAATTAGATTCTTACAATGATATACTACTGTTGCATAACTTTGATTACAGTAGCATTACTTATTCATATTGGATTGATTCATGTATGATTTACTTACCAATGTTATACAAGTGATTGTAAATATTGATTTCTTTCCATATATGGAGTTACCATATATGTGATGATATGAATTGATGCATGTGTATGCTTACGTATGGTTTGGAAAGGAGAGGTGTCCTTTTGACACTTCTGTCCTTGGACTACTACGGGAATATTATGGGATGTTTCCGGAGATGCCCTCTGGACACCTTCCTAAACTGTTGGATGACATATCTAGGATTGTCTAGTAGTGTTTGGCTAGGATGTTCTGTTATGTCAGACCCTAATCGGAGGGGTATTGAGACCGAACGACCCGTGGTAGCAATGGGGATTCATGGGCGCTCAAGACCGGTAACCAACCCGTGAGAGGACAGGAATCACATTGTGGGGGCCATTTGTTGGTAGGGTTGCATATGGCTAGACTTGGGCTCACGGGCGCTTAAGACCGGTAACCAACCCGTGAGAGGACGTGAGAGCTTCCCGTTTACCATATGTGGATAACCAATAGGGTTGGTGAGTCCATAGTCGTGGGACTATGAGGACTCTAGTGTGAAGGATACCGGAAAGGATCGTCAGGGACGAGGAATGGAAGTATCTGGATCTGACTTGATGTAACCAAGTAGAAGACCTGCATTTGGCTAGGTATTACCCTGACATGCGCCAGTACTTATACCAAATGGTTGTGAGAGAGTGTGTTGACTTAACCCCCTGCCAAGGTTTGTCCTGAGGGATGAAGGACCCATTACCAATCGGTCGCCCGAGATATCTTAAATGGTTGGAGGGAATCCAAGATATCTTAAATGGTTGAGGATGTGAGTGGACTTTCCTAAAGAAGTACGGTGCTATGACTTAAAGCATGTCTGCCAATAGAGACCAGCATACTTAGAGTTAGATTCATTCATTCATTGTTTGTCTCATATCATTTGCATTTATGATTGTTCCGGAATCCCGCCATTTATGTTATTATGGATTTTAATCGCTTTACCGAGTTTCTTTGAAACTCATTCCTTTATTGTACAATGTTGTTAGACTATCCTGCAGGTGCGGAATACTATGACGGTCCCTATGAGGAAGCGCAAGGCGAAGAGACATATCTCCGGGGAAGGTGATTGCGGTTACCACAATTACTCTGAAGATCCCACGGGTGGTTATGCTCCGTACGATGCTTAGTCCGACCATTGAGTGGAAGCGTCCTTGTGCCATTTATGAGATCTATACCTACAAGGATGTCGTCTACAAAGTGGAGAATAATTTAGTTACCCAATGTACTTGCTACTGGGATTAGCTTTTATCTAGTTTATTCTTTCGAGCTACTTTTCCGCTGGATGTAAAGTGGGATTTTTGCTTCACTTTACTTATCTGTTTGACACTCTGATTATATCTATTATTCTAATTCATTTATGATTCATTCTTTCATTATTGGATCTATGATTTATCTTCCGCACTCTTGTTATGATTGTTCATGATTATGTTATTGTTTATGTGGGAGGTTGATCACTCGATACCTGATCTTCGGGCTGTGGATCACACTCTCGGGTATGCCAGATAGGGTACCGGCTGGGAGGGCGTGACAGTTTGCCATCCTGAAGTATTTACCAACCTGGGTATTCCTCCTCCCGACTGGACCAAGGACAAGATTGATCCTCCACCTTCCAATCCAGATATTATGAAAAATCTTGGAAGATTCTCCTGTTTATTCTCCGCTGGAAGAAGTTAATTATGACGAGCTTGTGCCGAATGCGAGTTTGGTCGAGGACCATTCTTCTCCTGGACAAGCTGGGCAAAGAGTATGAAATTGCAGAGGATTTTTCTGAATATTGAAATATTTTTGTAATCCTCATTTCTTCTCTTCTTTTCCTTGACTTCTCACCAATGGTTGACTCATATGTTTGTTCTAGCAAAGTCGCGTCGATCTTGTATAACTTGTTAACAGTCACCTGTAATGACTTTCTTCTTTGATCAGAGATTATATCCAACTCTTGTAATTGTTTTGATACTGGCCTCTTTGGATCTTCTGAAGAAATAAGAAATTACTGTATCTTGAACTTTGCTAGCCACTTGAATCGCCGTTGCATTAGGTCTTAGTTGTCTGAAACAATGCCTACACTTAAGGATTTCCGGAGAAATACAATAAGTCTGAGAAGGAACTCACTCGGGTTTTAAACCGATGCCTTATACTTAAGGATAATTCAAAATTTCAATAAGTCTCGAAGGAACTCACTCGGGTATTAAACCGACGCCTTGCAAAAGGAACTCACTCGGATTTTCATCCGATGCCCCGACTTAAGAAAGTTCGAAAGATTTTCCATAAGTGTTGAAGTGTTGAAGGACCCACACGAATTTTCATCCGATGCCTTATAGTTGGATCTTGTTCTTGAATGTGGTGTATGATGCCCCCCAATCAAAAGATAGTTTGTTGAAAACCAAAAATTGCATTGATTGAGTTGAAAATGATTACATCACGAACAAAATTGAAATCATCTTCAAGGATAAAACTTTTTGAGATGCCTAGCATTCCACGAACGATCCAATTCTTTCTGGGAATCAATGTTCTTCAGCTTGTAAGCTCCTGAACCGACCGGTTTCACAACCATATAAGGTCCTTCCCAGGAAGGGACCAACTTTCTTTGGTGACGCGGGTCGGAAGCTAGGGTGTTTCTCAACACCAAATCTCCGGCTAAATACCGACGATTCTTCACTCGAGTATTATAATGAGACGCTATCCTTCTTTGATAATGTTGAGTTCGTGCTATTGCCTTTGCCCGAACTTCGTCCAACAAATCAAGACTATCAAGCAGTCCTTGTTCATTTGCTTTTTCCTCGAACTCACGATCCCGTAACGTCCCCGCCATTATCTCCACCGGTGCCAATGCTTCGGATCCATATGCCAACCTGAATGGAGTTTCTCCTGTAGGTGTTCGAACCGTAGTTCTATAAGCCCACAATACATTATATAGTTCTTCGACCCAAGAAGCTTTGTCAGCTTCGAGTCTTCTCTTTATTCCTTCCAGTAGCGTTCGGTTAGTAACCTCTACCTGGCCATTGCTTTGGGGGTATGCCACCGAGGACATACGATGCTCGATCATATATGTTGCATGTAATTGCTCAAATTGTTGACAGTCGAACTGAGTACCATGGTCAGTGACAATTATCTTTGAATCCCTAAGCGATATATGATTGATTCAAGCACAAATTTCTCCACTTTTTTCTCAGTAATTGTCGCCAGTGTACTGGCTTCTACCCATTTTGTGAAGTAATCAATTGCTACTATCAGATATTCCCGTCCGCCCGATGCCTTGGTGAATTTGCCCATGATATCAATTCCCCACATTGCAAAGGGAATGGGATTTAGAATTGAAGTCATAATCTCCGTCGGGCGCCTCGATACTGTAGCATGAATTTGACAGTTACTACATCGACGAACGTAGTCCATAGCAGCTTCTTGGATCTTAGGCTAATATAACCCCAGTCTTAGAATTTTGTGGGCCAGGGCTCTGCCACCCATGTGAGCGCCACAAATTCCTTCATGAACCTCAGCTAAAGCTGAGTTTGCTCCTTCGGGCCCTATACATCTCATAAGGGGTCCAGCATAAGATCTTTTATATAGTCTCCCATTCTGAATGACAAATCTAGCTGATCGAATCTTGATCAACCTTGCTTCCACTGGATCCTCATGTAATTTGTCATCTCTTAGATATTCAATTATTGGATCCATCCAGCAACGTTCTGCTTCAATATAAGAAATTTCTTTCTCATGATAACTTGGAAAAGTTACCTCTTCAATGTAGACCGAAGGGTCTAGATTCTTTTCCTTGGCATTGACTAGTCGGGATAGCTCATCTGCCACTGAATTTTCATTCCTTGAAATCTGAGATATCTTCAAATTCCGGAATTGGTTCTAAAATGCCTGCACTATCTCCCGATATTTTTGCAAGCGTGGTTCTTTAATGCCACACTCCCCCTGGACTTGGTTGACTATAAGCTGAGAGTCACTATAAATAGTAACATCTGCAATAGCTAATGCCTTTGACAACCGAAGTCCAGCTATCAGGGCCTCGTACTCCGCTTCGTTATTACTTGCATCAAATGCGAATCTCAAAGCATATCGAATAATGAATCCTGCTGGACTTTTTAATAGAATTCCAGCGCCTGCTCCATCTTTATTACTCGAACCATCGACATATACCTCCCAAGTGGTTGGTATAATGGGATCCTCAATAGTGGGTTCCACTAGTGCAGTAGTTTCTACTACAAAGTCGGCTAACGCCTGAGCCTTGATTGCAGTCCTGGGCTTAAAGCTCACTTGGAACTCACTTAGCTCAACCGACCAGGATACCATCCTTCCAGACAAATCAGGTTTGTTAAGAACTTTACTAGGAGGAAAAGTTGTAAATACCTCAATTGGATGAGCTTGAAAATATGGCCTTAGCTTCCCGGCGGCCATCATGAGAGCCGAGCACGCTTCTCAATCTGCGAATATCTCGTCTCCGCATCCAAAGCAACACGTGGCTTACATAGTAAATCGGCCACTGTTTCTTATCTTTCTCCCGAACAAGTACTGCACTGACCGCGGAAAGGGATGCCGCTAGATATAGCTGTAATATTTCCCCCTTCTCTGGGGCCCGGACAGGATCGGTGGTTGTCCAAGTGCTTCTTTTAATTCCTCGAAAGCTTTCTCGGCACTCTTCGATCCACTTTGCTTCCTTACCGCCCTTCAGGTCTTTAAGTGCCTTGAAGAAAGGCAAACATTTTTCTCCAGACTTTGAGATAAATCGATTTAAGGCAAGCAACTCTCCTCGTCAAACATTGTACATCCCGAACGGTTTTGGGAGCCTCCATATCAATCAAAGCTTGTATTTTGGCAGGATTTGCCTCAATTCCCCTCTGTGATACCATGAAACCCAAGAATTTGCCCGAGGAGACTCCAAAGGCACATTTTTCGGGGTTCAACTTCATTTGATGTTTCCTCGATCTTGAGAAAACCTCGATCAAATCTGCAATGTGATTTGCTTTTGTAAAGCTTTTCACCAAAGATGTCGTCAACATATGCTTCAACATTCTTTCCTATCAACTCTTTGAAAATCTTGTTGACGGCCCTCTGATATGTTGCTCCTGCATTCTTCAGGCCAAAAGGCATGACCTTGTAATAATAGCTTTCACGATCAATCATAAAAGCCGTATACTTCTCATCTCCCTTATTCATAAGGATCTGATTATACCCCGAGTAGGCATCCATGAAACTTAAAGTTTCATACCCTGCAGTTGCATCTATCAAGAGGTCAATCCGAGGCAACGGGTAGCAATCTTTTGGGCAAGCTTTGTTTAGATCCGTGTAGTCTGTACACATCCTCCATTTCCCATTCGCTTTTTTCACCATCACCACGTTGGCCAACCAAGTTGGGCACTCGATTGGTTCTATGAAACCAGAATTCTTAAGTTTTTCGACTTCGTTCCGAACGGCTTCATACTTTTCAATAGAGAAATTTCTTCTTTTCTGTATCACTGGTTTCGCCTTAGGGTCTATCCAGAGTTTGTGCTCTGCAATGGCCCGATCGATCCCGGCATGTCCTCAGCAGACCATGCGAATACATCCTTATTTTGTTGAAGAAATAACTTCAATTCATCTTTAAACTCTTCCACTGTTCGGACCCGACATAAGTAATCTTTTTCGCATCCTCGGTACACAGCTGGATTTGCTCCGATTTCTCCACCGGTTCGGGCCTTTGCATCTCCGTCTCTTCCCGATCATCTCGAACTTCTATGGGGAGGGCAGAACCTTCTTCGGACCCTCCTTGTCTTTTAAATAGGCAACATAACACCGCCGAGAGATCTTCTCGGGTCGAGAGGAGACTTGACCGATTCCCATATCAGTCGGGAATTTTATCTTCAGGTGCTTTGTCGAAACAATAGCACCTATTTTGGATAAAGATGGTCGCCCAAGAATCATATTATAGGCTGGTAGTTCTCGAACCACCAGAAAATTGATTCGGACAGTTGTTTCTTTGGGAAAACTTCCAATGGAAAGATCCAATCGAACCGATCCTTCGCTACTCGCAGATGACCCCGCAAAGCCATATAGGTGTGTTGATGAAGGTTTCATCAAATCTTGATCCACCTTCAATTTTTGATACACTTCGTAAGAAATTAGGTCAGCCTGCAGACCTCGTATCAATCAATACTCTATGCACTTCCCGCCCGTGCAATCTCTACCTTGATGACTATAGCATCATCATGAGGTAAACAAACATCTCTCTCATCTTCTTCGCTAAAGGTGATAGAATCTTCACCATTTAGCTTCTTACGCTTCTGCGCCTCTCCGGCTCCAACAAATTTGGATTTGGTTTTTAAACTCCGGAATGATTCGGGCTCTGGACCCCCGAAGATGGTAAGGATCGGTGACCGAGTAGCAGCTTCAATCACCTCCTTGCCTTTTTTGGACTTCGGGGCCTCCCTTGATCATTCTGAACTAACCGAACGATTCCTTTTAGGAGCAACCGCACGTGGCCCGCGTGGCTCCTCCCTTCTCCTGCTAACAAAACTAGACAGATGTCCCTGAGATATCAATCTCTCAATATCTGCCTTTAGATGACGACAGTCATTAGTGTAATGATCATAGTCCTTGTGGAATCGGCAATACTTATCCCGATCCCCCGCTGCTCTCCGGGTTTCAAAAGAATTTTAGGCGGCCACTTCAAAATATTTTTTCTTTTGAGGATATTCAAAATATCGGCCCGAGGAGCATTCAATGGAGTGTACTCACTTCTGCCGGGGGATCTTTGGCGCCAAGGTTGGGATCTTCCAACCCGATCACGAACATTCTTCTTTGGCTTCGCTTTCCGCTCAGGGAGCCTTTTGTTCCTTATTGGAGACTTTATTATCTCCTTGGCGCGCATCTAGAATCTCCATGACTTCAGCCCGCTTCGGCATCTCTCGTACCAACTCAAAGCATAAGTCGTGGGTATATCCCGTAGTAAAAACTCCAGGAGCTTCCGATTTGTGAGTCCCTGTGAATAGAGCGGTTCCGGCTACTGTTCATCCAAGTTTTCTATCTCCATCGTCACTTTGTTGAATCTTTTCGGAAACTCTCTCCGATCGATTCGCTCTTTCCCTGTTTGACAGTAAACAAGGTTTCTTCCGTTTTCTTGACCTATATCCCACTCTGGAATCGTCCTATGAATTGGCTTGCCAATTCGTCAAAGTTTACGATCCTTCCCGAGGGGAGGTTAGAAAACCACTTTTGTGCCGCTCCAGTTAGAGATGATCCGAAAACCCCGCATAAAATTTCATCGAATTACCTCGAAACGCCATGGTCTCGTTGGTAATAACCAATGTGAGCTGTTGGATCTCCGGAGCCATCGAATGTTGAGAAGGTAGGCAAATGGAAGTTATGGGGAAACCGATATCCCGCAATTGGCTCAGCAAAAGGAGTCTTCCGAATGACTGAGTAAATATCCTCAGTTTTTCTTCCCTTAGCCAATTGCCCTAACTTCTCATTGATGTTGGCCAATTCTTGACCAATCTGGGTCGGGTGATCTTCAGCAATACGATCACGACCTCGATTAACACGATCATCACGTGCTACTCGATCATCACGAACAGCCCGTCCTTCACGAACGTTTCTCTTGTCACGAATTGCTCGATCATCACGAACGGTTCTTCTGACAGTGGGTGAGTGAGTTCTTACCCCAGAATCCAACCTTGTATTTGAATCGGTTGTACTCTCTTGCGGTCTATCGAACCGATCGCCTCGCCTTGGTTGATCATCAATCCTCCGAAGTCCTCGGTCTCCTTCACGGAAATTCTGATCGACATTCCGATCTTCAGCCATTCTTTGGTCACGTGGCAATGCACGTCTCCCTGAGTCGTGTTGATCAAGTTCTTGTGGTAAAACCACTCGTCTGGTGAGCAAGCGGAGTGCTTGGCTCACCTCCAAGAGTTGAATCTTTACCTGATCCAATTGATCTTGGATTGTATCAGGAGGAAGATTACGTCCTCCCTGGCCTTTATCCACTTCGATAGGATTTTGGCTTTCCTGGGGAATATCTGGATTATTCACCCCAGGTATCTGAACACCGGAATTGCATTGTGCAGCGGCTGCTGCGGCTGCTGATCTAGTCACCATGGCTTTTTCAAGTCTTTCCCACAGACGGCGCCAAATGATGCGTCCAAAATCTGCTCAGCCCTTGGATCTCCACGTGATGTCCTGCAAAACGAAAGCGTCAGATGTGGCCCGACCGCTGGGGTCGGGAGTCCACCTCCGAAGGCTAAGTCAGTTGATGAACTTAATCACAAACGGCTCTGCTAGAAACACAGAGCTAATGAATGAAGAAACGGGAAAGGTGATCTAGATAGCAAGACGTTGATAGTTTAGGTCTATCGGTATGTATCTGAACCTGAGTCTCAGATAGTATTCTCCTTGATCGATTGATCCGTCCCTCACCTTGTATGGTAGTGAGGTTTATATAGAGTGTACCTTCGAATCTCCTTCGTTGGATGCACTCGAGCCTTCTTCGGGTAGTCGTTGGATTTCATTAGTAAGATCCGTTGAGCGATAGACTTCTACTAGTTTGGGCTAGTAGAGGACTCCTGAGAAAACCGTTAGGTTATGCGATAGTTATCCCTTTGATGATGATTATCCGCAGCCGTCAGTTTGAGTCTGCTGTCATCAGGGTGATTACCCTAATCCATAAGTAAGATTACGGCACGCTTGCAGCCGAATAATCTATCTTCTTCAGCAAGCCATCTTCTGGATCCGGTTCGCTCGGGAGCGATTCGGTTTTCTCTGTCTCGACCAGGGTCGAGGGTCGGACCAGGTATGAACCCGGTCTGATCATAAACTCTCCATATCAGTAACATACTACATGAAGTCTAGATACTTCCCCTATGGCACCAACCAACTCGGTTTTGTATCCTTCTCTACCTGGAATGAGAACCATCACGGATTGGCTACCGTTGTTGGACTCCATTCCCTAACCCTATGGTCATCCACATATTATTGAGGCGGATGCTCTCATGACCCCTCATGACTCCCTATCCTCTCCTTGGATGTCCATGAGCTCAAACCCTAACATATGCAACCTACCATTGTATGATCAACAGTTGACCACTGAATCTCCGCATGGACTGGTTACAGTTGTAGGACGAAGCAGAGTCACGTCACTATTATCACGCATCATTCAGCTTCAATTCCCCTATCGAAAGGGTAGTAGCATGTAAGGGTACCTAGCCATGCAATCTAGACTCCCTAGGTATGTCATCTAGCAGTCATGATAGTGCTGGGGGCATCAATGAGCATGTGCCCCATACCACAACCCTATGATATCTCAAGCAATGGATACCCAATGGATACCCTTCCATCACAACTACATCACATCATCCATCATTATATCATAATCATTCAATCTATATCACATCGTAATAAAGTATATAAATACAACATATTCAACTATAATTCAATGACTTATACAACTACAACAAGTTACATGAACAATGGATAGTGTAAGAAAGATACAATTTATCATACAGCATGTCATCACATATAAATAAGAAAGTGTGTCCTTACCTGTAAATATGTAAAAGCTTACTAGAATGCAATTAAACCTCACTTACAACAGTTCTAGCAAACTCAGAGAATGCCTAAACATAGAGTTGCAAAAATATAAAGAATACATGAGTCAAACCAGAGCAAGGACCAACTTCACAAAGCTATCGTGACCAAACAGATCGCTTGGGGCGGTTGGTTGGATCAAGCAACCGCCCGAGCGACCGCCTTACATTCATGAGACAATCTCCAAGTCTGAAATTCTAACTTTTGATCTCCCAATTTTAATCCAATTTTGGGAAGATTTAAATCTGAATTTCATCCTTAAGAAGTCTACAACACAAGCACGAAGCAGAAACCCTAAAATTCTAAAGATTCAATATTCAACTCATCTGCTTCAATTAGATCTATCCTTTATTCGAATGCAATGATCCATTTTTGGACAAGATCTAATCAAAATCAGATGGGGAATAGAACCAATACAATTTAGTCACCACCAACAAAAAGGGGAAAAGATCCACACCATTCCAAAAGATGAGGGAAGATAATGGAGTGAGTGAGGATCACTTACCTCTTCAAGATTCACAAATCTGACGAAGGATTGATTCTACTTTGCAAACCATGCTTCTCTCACCTTCCGGCATGTTTTCTCTGCCTCCTAACCGTCCACAACAGCAATCCCGAGAATAATAATAAGTAAAAAGGTCAGGGTTTGCTATATATTGAACTGGGGGCAAATTAGGGTAAAACTCTTGCAAGCATACCTAGCGGGCGCTCGGGGCAGTTGATTGGCCAATCAACTGCCTTAAGCAACTGTCCCCTAGTACTTTTCAATACTTGGGTGCTTTGCTCAAGGGGTTGATCCCCAACTCCAACCTAACCCTAAACAACCTGTGGGGGAGGTCTTACCTTGATTCCGGACATCTTCAAACACCTCTAGACTTTGACTAAAAATTCATTTTCCCAGTAAGGTAGGTGCTTCATCCAGAGAATCTAGATCAAGGACTCAAGATATGGATCATGGACTTCAATTTGGATACTCCACAACTTATTCAGGCTTCACCTCGGGTTATTGGACCTACAATACGGATCCCGAGTTAGAAATACGGGGGTTGTTACAATATCAACCACTGCACTTGTGGCTTCTATCATCTCTGGACCTAGAATTCTTCTTTCACCAGTTTCGGTTCAATATAGCAAGGTTCTACAAGTGTGTCCATACAATGCTTTGAAAGGAGCCATGCCTATTGTTGATTTGTAACTGCTGTTATAGGCGAATTCCACCAAAGCTAGATGTTCATCCCAATTACCTCCCATATCCTCTACACAAGATCTAACCATATCTTCTAAGATCTGAATTGTCTTCTCAAACTGTCCATTGTGTTGGTGCAACCTGGGGGGGTGATTAGGTTGCAACTAGTTGATTGTCCCAATTTTTTTGGTTTGATTGGAAATACAAGGTAAATTGAAAATTTAAATGGAATTAAACAATAGCAAACAACCACAACACAAGATTTTAGAGTGGTTCAACTTTGCAAGTCTACATCCACTCGTCTTTTGGCTTCAAGAAAGTATTTTGCTAGTGATTCTCTTTTAATACAATGGGTAGAGAATCAAACCTTACAATCTTTGTTATGGGGCAAGAGTACCCTTTACAATTTTTGTTTACTAAGTACGGCAAGAGCACCCAACCAATCTTTGTTCATGGGCAAGAGCACCCAAAACCAATTCTAATCTACTTAGATTAGAATTGAACAATTACAAGATAAGGATGTTACCTAACAAAAGGTGTGACACTTTACCTCTTGTGTGAGTGTGATGCAATGAAAGTTGTATGCACAATTGTAAGATGAATGCACCACCAACGCCTTCAATCACTTCAAGCTTTGCTTCCAATGAGCTTGCTTAGACACCTTGGTATGTTCTTCAAGGGTGGAGTAAAGGTGAGAGGCAAAACAAGTGTTTTCTTGTATTTTGAGAGCTTAAGAGTGTCTGGGGAGTAGTTGATCAATTGTCAAGGTTCAGGCTCTCAAATGGGGTGAATTTGGCTTATAAAAATGGCCTTCAAGTGCCTTAGCCCAACCCCCAACTAATAGAAAACGGGAAAATTTTAGCCTAGAGAGACGGACGTTAGTGTAATTTAAAAAGTAGCCTTCAAAATTTTAGCTATTGCATATTTTTAACTAGACGGAGTGCCATCTGATCAGAAGGAGCTCTGTCTGAACTTCTGTGACCAAATGGACGACTGTCTAAATCAAACGGATATCCGTCTGAAGCACAGATTGCACAGTTAGGTGCAGATAGGGACTTGATTGGATTTTTTGTATTTCTAGCCAACCCTAAGCCTGATACACTCTCCTAATATGTCCTAGGTAAGTTTAGTGACATGATATGTGTCACACCCACCCAGCCGGTACCCTATCTGGCATACCCGAGTGTGTGATCCACATCCCCGAAGATCAAGTATCGAGGAAATCATCCTCCCACATAAGCAATAATATAATCATGAATGGTATAATCAAAGTATAATATTATAAATAAGAGATCCAAATAAGGAAATGAATGACAGTATAATCAGAGTGTGAAAAAATGATATCAAATATAAACATCAAAAGGAGTAGAGTGAGGCAGAATCTCATTCTACAATTACAGCGGAATGTAGCACGTAAGTCTAAAAAAAAATACAATTGTTCTTAAAAGAAAGTAAAGAAATGGAAATCAACTAAACTAAGAGTCTTCTACTCAATAGATAATGTCTTCATAATAATGGACTTCATCAATACAACTCAGACGTTCCCACTCCACATTAGGTCTAATCGTAGTACGCAACGTGACCAAACGTGGGATCATCAATGTGATCTTCATTGTTGCCAACACTTGCATGTAGTATGCTTCTTTAACTAGTGCTTCTTCATATTGGCCTTCATAGTAATCAGTACCTGTAGAGTAATCTAACAAAAGAGGTTCCACAAAAAGGAGTGAGTTCAAATGAACTCAGTAAGGCAAGTTAAATCATAACAACATAAATAACATGATTTCAGAACATAACATAATGCAATGCGATATGAAACAGACAATGATTGTATGAATCTAACTCAATGTATGCTGGTCTCTGTAAGCAGACATGCTTTAAGTCATAACACCATACTTCTTTAGGAGGGTCTCATTACACAACGCCGTTTGGTAGTGGGTCCTTCATCCCTCAGGACAATTCATGGCTGGGGTATAGGTCACTGCTCTCTCACATCACCATTTGTCTAAGTACTGGCACATGTCAAGGTAAAAGCTAGCCCAATGCATGTCATCTCCTTAGTCATATCAACTCAGATCTAGATACATCCATTCCTCGCCCCTGGCGATCCTTTCCGGTATCCTTCACACTAGAGTCAGCATAGTCCCTGACTACGGAGTGATCAACCCTATTGGTCATCCACAAATAACAGACGTGAAGCTCTTATGGCCCTCATGGGTTGGTTACCGCTCTTGAGCTCCCATGAGCTCAAGTCTACTTATTTGCAACCCTACCAATAAATGGCCTCTCACGAGTATCCACAATGTGACTCATGTCCTCTCACGGATTGGTTACCTGTCTTGAGCACCCATGAATCCCCATTGCTACCACGGGTCATTCGGTCTCAATACCCTTCCGAATCGGGTCTGATATAACGGGGATATTCTAGCCAAACATTGCTAGACAACCCTAGGCATGACATCCAATAATGGGGGAAAGTGTCAAGGGGCACTATTGGAAATATTTCATACTATTCACACTGATGTCCAAGGATAGAAATGTCAAAAGGACACTTCCCAATCCCAATTCATACCTAATCAATCACATTCTCAGATCTGTCACATCATACATAACTAACATCTCATCATATAAAGGAATATGTAAACGCGTGATCAATTCATTAAAATACTTACATGAGTAAGCATGCAAATATGCTCGAATAATGAAAGAGAAAACATAAGGTGCTACTGTACTTACAGTAGTACATCATAAATAGAAAGTACAATATCAGTAGCGAATCTAAGAGTTTCCAAAATCAGAAACTAACATACACGCAATCTATGTCACTATGGAGATAGCCACCTTAAAAACATTGTTGATTATTTAAAAATTAAAAAAAAAATTAACCAACAAACCAAAAAAACAACCCACACACATAACTATTTTTATTATTATTTTTTTATCCCTTCACTCCTACCATAAATTTTTTTAAATTAATTTATAACAAATATTTTGGTCAAACCAACCTCAGCCGGGTTCAATTGAGAGATAAAGGTAAGATGATCGAAGACGTCCAAAGAGGAGCGATGATCTAATGGCCATGATTGAAAGAGTATTATAAGCGGGAAAGCTAGTATAAAAGCGAGGGAAGATCCGTAAGAAGGTAAGTCTCTAGAATCAACCAAAACTCTAAGCTCACTCTGATTGAACTCCATTACTAGCATTTTAGAAGCTCCAGAGAGCTCTGAAACACCATCGACACCATACTGACTAGATCATCGGAGACGAGACGCCGATCGGCTCCGTTTCTTACTGGTATTTTGTTTCTTTCAGGAGTGAGAGGTTGATCGATCGAAGAGCAAACCAGATCGAATCAGATCTGAGGAGTTCGGTGCGGAAAACTACGGTTCGAGGCGATCGGCAGAAATAGCACCAACATTTTGGCGCCGTCTGTGGGAACTCAGTTCAGAGTAGAAGCTATGGCTCAATCACCTGAGCGGGAGGAGGAATTACCGATAGAAATGGCGGAAACAAGCCAGAGGGAGCCGAGGAGAGTAAATCCAAAAAGAAGAACGAGAGAAGTGGTTCCGATACCGCAAATCCCGATGATGCAGACTCGATAGAGGTAGAGAATGATGGAGGATCATTCACCTCGTCCAACTGATCAGTTCGAAAGGCAAGAGAAACAATTAGCAGATACATTGGCGACATCTCGTCCAGAGTTAGATCCAAATCTGATCGGTGAGCGGTTTGAGAGCATGCAGCATCAAATACTGGAGACACAAAATCTGATGAGGACTTTCATCAAGCAGATCGGAGTACATCCTGAGGAAAGAGTTCCGGTCTTATCAGCTGGAAGATCTCGAACTCTTTCCCGAGCAAAAGCGACCTCTGTCCCAAATTCTCAGATTCAAAAGTTAGGAGGAAGCCGAAGGAGGTCATTTCTGAAGGAAGGATCAGGAGAGAGTGCGGATCCAAACTATATTCCACTAGAGATTGAAGATCGAGAATCGTCTAGAGATGATCAATTGAGTCATATCTGGAGCAAAAAGAGTAGAAGCGTTGGGGATTGGAGAGATAAGAAAGAAACAGGAAAATCAGGAGATTGCAGATCTGAAGTCTATGGATCGGAAATCAGTAAAAGATTTCGCGTCCTTGATGATCAGATTTAGCGACTAGTAAACAAAGATGATGGAGAAAAAGTTGAGGAAATGATGAACCAAAATCCATTTGCTAAGGACATTATGTCAGCACCATTGCCGCGCAATTTTAAACTTCCGACATTCACGATGTATGATGGAAGCACAGATCCAATGGAACACCTGGCTCAGTTCAACTCTGTTATGATGCTGGCAGGTAACTCTGATGTTTTAAAGTGTCGCTCATTTCCATCTTCCTTGAAAGGATCTGCAACAACTTGGTTCTTCAGCTTATTACCAGATTCCATTAAGGATTTTAAGGATTTGACGAAAGTATTCTTGTCAAGATTCCAAAGTAGCATGAAAAGCAGCAAAACTGTTGATAATTTAGCTGCAATCCGTCAAAAATCGGGAGAATCAGTTCGAAATTACATGAAGAGATTCAATCAGGAGTCAATTCAAATTAAAAATTTGAATGAGGCGGTGGCATATGACGCTATGTTCAGAGGCCTAACAGATGAGCATCTTTCGGAAATTCCGATCATGAACAAGCCGGCGAATATAGCAGAATTGACGACTCGCTGTAATCAGTATGCAAATATGAAGGACATTCTCCAAGCAAGAAAAGAAACTGACAGCAGTGGAGTTAAAAGGACGGATGATGGAGTTGTGAAATCTGATCAGAGAGATCAGAGAGAGCGAAGGAATAGCAGGAGTTTTTCAAGAAATATTCCTGATCGTCAATACAGAAGGGACATCCCAAGACCATTCCAAGAAAACTACACTCCTCTCAACGCAAGAAGATCAGAAATTCTGATGCGAATTCAACATCAAGGATTTATGAAATGGCCATTACCTATGATAGCAAAGGCGGATGAGAGGAATCCGAATAGATTTTGTAGATATCACAAGGCTATTTGGATTTTCTGGAGAGTCTACTTCGGTAGAAGGGATTGTGGAGCTAACAATAACACTTGGAACACATCCACAAATGGTAACTACAGTTACTAAATTTTTGTTAATAAAAAGTCTATCAGCATACAATATAATTCTCGGGAGACCAACGTTGAATACTATTGGGGCAATAATTTCGACAAGACATTTGAAGGTCAAGTTCCCAACAGAAGGAGGCATTGGAGAATGCAAATCAGATCAGAAAACTTCAAGGTAGAGCTATACAACCTTTTTGAAGGATTCAAAAGCACAAGGTAAGGCACTCGCCTTTACTGTTGAAGTTACGGATAACAGGGATGAGGGAAAAATTCAAAGAGGTGAACCGGTAGAAAAGCTGGAAAAAATTTGTTTCGGTTTGGAGAATCAAGAAAAAGGGACCATGATAGGAGCTGATCAAAACAGTCAAAACAAGGAGCAATTGAGAGAATTTCTTCAGCGAAACGCAGATGTCTTTGCCTGGTCAACACAAGACATGCCAGGTTTAAGCAAAGAAGTGGCGGAGCATTGCCTATGGATAGATAAATCTATCAAGCCAGTGAAACAGAGACGAAGGAATTTCTCATCAGAAAAGCATGATGCAATTAAAGTTGAAGTGGACAAGCTTAGGAGATCTCAGTTTATTGAGCAAATTGAGTGTCCAAGATGGCTAGCAAATGTGGTAATGGTGAAAAAGCATAATGGAAAATGGCGAATGTGTGTAGATTACATTGATTTGAACAAGGCATGTCCCAAGGATTGCTATCCTTTGCCGCGAATTGATCAGTTAATTGATGCTACATCAGGTTAGCAAATGTTGAGTTTTATGGACGCTTATTCTGGTTATAATCAAATTCTTATGAAGAAGGAGGATCAGCCTCACACGGCATTCATGACCAATCGGGAAAGCTATTGTTATAAGGTTATGCCTTTTGGGTTAAAAAATGCCGGTGCAACATACCAAAGGGCGATTAACAAGCTGTTCGCTGATCAGATTGGAAGAAATATGGAGGTTTATGTAGATGATCTTCTTGTAAAAAGTCAATTTAAATCTGATCATCTCGCCGATTTAAGAGAGTGCTTTGATGTATTGAGGAGAAATGGAATGAGACTCAATCCTGAGAAGTGTGCATTTGGAGTTTCATCTGGTAAATTCCTAGGTTTCATGGTCACGCAGAGGGGTATTGAGGCAAATCTAGAAAAAATCAGGGCTATCATAAATATGACACCACCCAGCAGTATGAAAGAAATTCAAAACTTAACAGGAAGAGTTGCAGCATTAAGTAGATTTATATCAAGATCAGGAGATAAGTGTGCACCATTCTTCAAGGCGTTGAAAAATCTAAATGCACTCAACGAATTCAAATGGTCGGAGGACTGTCAGAATTCATTTGAAGAGATGAAGAGGAGGCTGACCAGTCCACAAGTTTTATCTCGACCAAAGCCCGGAGAGAGCTTGCAGATATATCTATCTTCTTCAAAGGCGGCAGTAAGCGCGGTGTTAATCCAGGAAGAAGGTACTGTCCAAAATCCTATCTACTTTGTAAGTCATACATTGTTAGATGTAGAATCTAGATATCCGGAATTTGAGAAACAGGCTTTTGCCTTAATAATAGCATCCAGGAAGCTCCGACCCTATTTTCAGGCTCATCCAATTATTGTTCTTACCAACTGGCCTTTAAAGAAAATACTGCATAAGCCTGATCTGGCGGGGAGAATGGTATCATGGGCAGTAGAATTAACAGAACACGATATAGATTATAAACCTAGAACTGCGATAAAGGCACAAGTTTTGGCTGATTTTATTGCTGAAAGTATTTCATCACCAGAGGAGGAAGAAGATTCTAGTGAGGTGTCTTCTGTGTGGACCTTACATGTAGATGGGTCAAGTCATTCACAGGGATCAGGAGCGGGGTTGATTTTACAGAGTCCGTTCGGATTTGTAATTCAAAATGCACTTTGGTTTAATTTTCATGCTTCAAACAACGAAGCAGAGTATGAAGCTCTTATTGTAGGATTACGACTAGCCAGATCCCTCTGTGTTCAAAGCACTGAAGTAAAAAGTGATTCTGAGCTGGTGGTCAGTCAAGTCACGGGAGCGTATGGTGCGAAAGACGATCGAATGGTCAGCTATCTTAAAAAAGAATCGCAATGTAAGGAGTGGTTCGCACAATTCTCAGTCACGAGGATATCTCGAAATCAAAATAATGAAGCAGATTCTCTGGCAAAATTGGCATCCGCAAAGTCTATTTCTATTCCACAAACTGTATATTATGAGGAGCTAGATATTCCAGCATATTTGAGAACCGAGAGATGATGGAAATTGACGTGAGAGATATCTTGGATGGATCCTATTATACAGTATCGAAGGATGGTATTCTTTCGGAAGATAGGGAAAAGGCCAGAACTGTGAAAAGAAGAGCTGCCATGTTTATTCTAAAGAATGGGTTATTATATAAAAGAATAGTTTCTGGGCCACTTTTGAAATGTTTGGGACCCTCTGATGCTCTTTATGCCTTATCCGAGGTCCACGAAGGAATCTGTGGAAACCACTTAGGTGGGAAAGCTTTGGCTTATAAAATTCTAAGACAAGGATTTTATTGGCCACGTATGCAATCTGAGGCGATTGAATATGTAAGAAGGTGTCATCAATGTCAGATTCATGCACCAATTCAGAACCAGCCAGCAGAGCAACTAACATCAATTCTTAATCCCCTCCCATTTGCTATGTGGGGTATGGATTTGTTGGGGCCTTTTCCTGTTACAACTGGAGGAAAAAAGTTTGTAGTGGCTGCAATCGATTATTTCACGAAATGGGTAGAGGCAGAAGCCCTGGCAACAACTACCACAAGTCAAATTGAAAAGTTCTTCAAAAATCATGTCATATTCAGATATGGCCTACCAAAGATTCTATTGACTGATCACGGACCACAATTTGACAATGAAAGATTCAAGGGAAATGGCAGACTATCATATTGAGTGCAAGCACTCGTCGTGGCATATCCTCAATGCAATGGCCAAATTGAGGTAACTAACAGAACACTTCCAAGGAATAAAAAGGAGGCTGGATGAAGCGCATAGTTTGTGGATCGATGAACTACCTCATGTACTATGGGCGTATAGGACTACGGTCATGACTTCAACAGGAGAATCACCTTTCAGACTGACATATGGGTCAGAAGCATTGGCTCCAGTGGAGGTTATGGTGGGATCAAACAGATATGAGGGATTTGATCCAATAACTAATGAAGAAGGACTGCGGGCAAGCCTTGAATTTTTAGATGAAGTTAGAGAAAAGGCCTTATACCGTAATATAGAATATCAGAGGAGAACAGCGGCGTATTATAATGCTCGAATCAAACATAAATCTTTCAGAGTAGGAGATTTGGTTTTGAGGAAAAAATCAAGCATTAGATCCAAAGAACTGTGGAATGCTTTCTGCAAACTGGGAAGGGCCATATGTGGTGACAAAAACTGTGAGCAAAAACAAATATTGGCTGAAAGATTCTCATGGGAGTTGTTTGAAACGACCGTGGAATGTAATTCACCTTAAGAAATATTATCAGTAGAAAGGATTTTCTGGTATTCTTGGAGAAAACATTTTATTAAACGTGGTCATCTAAAGTTTCTTCTTCATTATTAATCCAAGGGACATTTTTGCGAACTAGTTCTTCTGATCACGCCATTTCAACGCTGATCCAGGGTCATTCCTTCCGAGGATGATCCCATCAGGCCGTGCCCTGAATCGTCACGCCATCCGGTCCAGGTCATTCCTTCCGAGGATGCCCGACCCTTTCCAAAGTCGGGCCCAAGTGGTCGGCCTTACGAGGTCACGTCATGCCTTTTCAACGCTGATTCAGGGTCATTCCTTCCGAGGATGATCCCGGCTTTCCGAAGTCAGGCTCAAGTAGCCAGCCATCTGAGGCGTGATTATGCTAGCTGATCCGGATCATTCCTTCCGAGGGTGATCCCAACTCTTCGTGAGTTAGGCTCAAGTAGCTAGCCTTCCGAGGCCTGGTCATGCTTTCCGAAGCTGATCACGGATCATTCCTTCCGAGGGTGGTCCCGACTCTTCGTGAGTTAGGCTCAAGTAGCCAGCCTTCCGAGGCCTGGTCATGCTTTCCGAAGCTGATCACGGATCATTCCTTCCGAGGGTGGTCCCGACTTTACGTAAGTCAGGCTCAGGTAGCCAGGTCATGCTAAGCTAATCACGGATCATTCCTTTCGCGAGGGTGATCCCGGATTGTTCCTTCCGAGGAATGATCCCGACTTTCCGAAGTCAGGCTCCAGTAGCCATCTTTCTAAGGCAGCATTCGGATCGAGTACAACGGAATTAATCAATAAAATAACTCAAGGATCAGGTTACATCGAGGACTATTAATCGAAGTTCAAAGGTTATCTATAAATCAACATCTCAAGGTATCTGATCAGGTATTAAAGTTCCTTTCAAATATTTTTTCGTCAGAAGTATTTCAGCAGAAGTCAATTTACAAAGTTTGATCAAAGATATATACATCTAATCAATTATGAATTGGTTAGAAGATGATAGTCAACATTACAAAAGATACTATTCTGTCAAAGCTAAAAAGAGCAAAAGAAAGGAAGAAAATTTCATTCATATAAAAGATTGACAAGTTAAAAAACCTCATATGCAGAAGAGGTAGACAAGGAGGAAAAAGGTAAGTTCATAAAACAAAAAAGAGTGTATTCTTCAAATTTGTGGTTTTGTAGATGGATCAACATCTGTAGCATTACCAGATGGATCAACATCAACAATATCATTAGCAGCAGTCTCTTCATCTTCTTGAGCAGGTAAGTTATCATCATCATTGTTATCTGAATCAATGGCAGAATGATCTTGGCCAGAACTGGAGGAGTCACTCATATCATTGTCAGAATTATCTTCTGATGAGCAATCAGAGTTGGGATATTTCAAGTTCCTAAGATCAAAAAAGGTTATGGAAGGGAGAAATTCTGGGGATAACAATTTGAAATCTAAACCAGGATGAATCTTAAGGATTTCTGAAAAGATTTGATCAAAGCAATCCTTTACCATATTCTTGCAAAATCCGAGGAAAGTTGGATTATCTCCAACTTCCTTCATTGAGGAGGTAACCGAATTTAAGACTATCTGATTTTCACTTTGTATTCTTTTCTTCTCAACTTCAAACTGTTTCCTCTCTGCTTCTAAATCTTCATGAAGTAAAGTTTTGAATTTTAAAGTTTCATCCAGGAGAGCATGAAGACTTTCTTTCTCTTTAGAAACCAAACTAAGGGAAGCATCGAGATTATCCTTTTCTGCTGTTATTTCATTGAGTCTCAACCCCAAATCATTATTTTTATCCTCTAAAGCAGACTTCTCCAGCAAAATTGAGCTGAAAGCTTTCACATGGTATTCTTGAGCCAACTCTAAAGTTGTATTTAGCTTTTCAATCTCATTGAACTTTTCCTGGAGTTCATTCTTTTCCTTCTCAATACTTTGTGACCAGACCAAGGCTCTGGTTAGCCTTCCTTTAAAATCCTCTCTTTCATCTGTGGCAATCCTAGCCCTGTCAAGGGCATCATTCTTTAACATTTCGAGCTGAAAAAGCTCATTCCTATAATTCAAAACGGCATCTCTCAACATAGAAACCTCTTCCTGCAATTCAGCACAATGGTCAGAGCAAAGTTCATAGTCAGTGTGTAAGCTATCAAGATCATTCATCAAATCAATCTCTCTGAACTCAGCAGCTGTTAATTTTCTCTCTGAAGATTCCAATTTTCTCCGAAGATCTTGTACCTCATTGACCAATTCGAAATTCTTTTTGATCAGTTCATCATTTTCCTGAGACAAAGTTTTTTCTCTCTCCAATACTTCAGAAAATGCATTGAAGGCAGCCCCAAAACATCTGTTGATCAATCAATATATATATATACATTAAAAACAATATAAGTAATTAGATCAATAGTAAATTAATTCTAAATAGAAGAAAGGGGAAAAGGTCTATTTCTTACCCCCACCCATGTGAATAAAGGTCAGAATCAAACATTCGTGTAGTATTCCTCTTGTCGCGGGGGATTCTGCCTTTTGTGCCCCACTCTCTAGCAGCCTCCCAATTATGGCTGGCCGTATGATTTTCTTTCAAAAACCACTCAGGGTGGAAAGGATTCCCAGAGTCAGCAATGCTCATGGTATCATCAGGCTAGTCAGGGACTGGTTGGAGGTCAGCTATCTCAAGAATATTCTCAGGATTTACATTTACAGCAGTATCATTTGAACCAATCTGCATGATGATATTTTCTTTGTCTTCATGACCATTTTGTGGGTCATTTACCATGAGAGCTTCAGGTGGGGCAGGATTATTCTCTGGTGGAGCTACTTCATGAATTTTCTGGGGAATATTCTGGTTATTTTCCTCCAAGGGAGGAGCATCTTGATCATTTTCTTCAAAAGGGGGAACATCAGTATCTGGGGCAGCAACATCCAACACAGGGATGGATAAAGGTAAAACGGAAACGGAAATTTCATTCACATGGTCCTCGGCAACAACATCCAAGGGAGAGACAGGAACATCAGCATTTTCATCACACAATTGGTCGGCTATTTCCTCAATAATACCACCACCTACAGCATGTATTAATATGTCTTCAGCAATTCTCTTCAGATGATCAGAAGAATAGCCAAATAAATCCTTACCTCGATCTTCATCCTCAACCATCTTTTCTGGGAAGATGGAAGTATCGTGAGGTAAATCGGCTGATGTGTGTGACAGTAAATTTTCTCTATTTTCCTCAACATCAGCCTCGGTGGCGATAGGAATCTCTTCATGTGGATTATCTTCAAACGGTGGGAACTTCGTGGGAGCAGTATATGAAATTCTTTTCTTCTCTTCTTCTTCTTTGAGCCAGACAAGCCCTGGTCAGAAACTGGACCTGTGGACCTAAGTCTGCATCTCAGTGTATTGGAGGTTCTGGAGGTCCTCGTCTTGGGACCAAGGATCTTACTTGCAACAGTTTTCACAATTTGCACATCGATATCTTCTCTGAGTGCATCTTCTGGAGCCGGGATGGTTTTCTCCTGATCAGGGGAATCTTTTTCAACAGTTTTTCTTTTTGAAGGATGACAGGCAGTGTGTTTCCTTTTCTTGGAGGGTTTGGTAACGCTAGAATCGGATTTCTTTTCTTCTGAAACAATTTTTCGGAGATCAGCAACACTAGGGACCGAACGAGCAATTACTTCTGAGGATAAAAGTATATGATAATGAGTAAGGATTACAAAAAGAGCGAAAATAAGGGGGAAAAGAAAGAAAGGTATACAGTTGTTATTATCTTTACCTGGAAAAAGGCCGTGACTAATGAGACCTGCATCTGTTTTCAACTTGGCTGCATCTATTGGAGTTCCAGTGGGAATCATACTCCAGGTTATTCGGTCATATTCAGTAAGTTCAGGACGCACTTTCAGAGGAGATAAGGATCCCAAGGAATGTAAGCACCATCGAGACCGAAAGTTTGGATTTGGAATGGCACAGAAGAAGTACTTTTCCCGCCATTGCTTGTTGTCATGAGGAAGGAAGAATCAATGAAAATTTTGGATTCTCTTCCTAGTTCACTCACAATGCAAGTTCTTCTAGCAAAATGAAGGTATCCGCGTTCGCGGGATACTTTCAAGGTGTAATAATTTCTGAAAAGGTCAACAGATGGGATACGATTCATCTGGAGAATAAACACAAAAAAACAGTAAACTAATCTCCAACTATTTGGAGTAAGTTGAGAAGGGCAGACATGATAATAGTCCAATAAAGATTGAACTATGGGAATCAGGGGGATTCTAAAACCTGAATCAACATGATCAAGGTAAATGGTAATAACACCTGGGTCAACTAAGTAGGGACGGTCGGAGGAGTCAGGAACCCATATTCTAGCATCGGAAGGAAAATGGTAACTTTCCAAATAAGAATCCAGATGGGACTTCTTTATTTTGGTGGGATACCACTCGGGACCAGCATGCTTTGGGTCCATTTTTTCTCTGGACATATTGACAGGAGTATAAATAAGAATGGCTTCATCGTGAGCATATGGAACAGGTTTCTAGTCTGAAGGATTATGCTGAGAGGAGGAAGCACTAGACACGTCTTTCATTTGCTCGTTGCTTGGAGGTATATCAGGTTGAGCAGAGGTACTTGATACTAAAGGATTGGAAGCAGGATCCATGGTGGAGACAAGAAAGGAAGAAGAAGAAAACTGGAAAGGTAAAATCTGAAAAGGAGTGATAAAGAAAATGGCAGATAGGTATGTTTGATGTTCACGAAGAAGAAGAGCAGAGTACGGAAAGGAAAAGGTGACAGTTGACAGATATATATAAAGAATGAGAGAAGATTTCTTGAAAGGAGGGGGAAATGCACGATGGTCCAAAATCAATGGTCATTACCTTTCGTAACCGACGCGTGGGATCAATCGGCGAACGTATGAAACAACAGTTGAAAAGAATGAGGATGATGTGTGAAAAGGTAAGGGAACAATATGATGGTAATGCACGGGAAAAAGACGAAATTAGTGATCAAGCGGCGGTAACGTTAAGGAAGCTGGAAAGTTATATTTGAAAATTCATAAAAAGTCTGACAGGAAAGTGATTGCGGCTGGTTTTAAGATAATTTGGGGGCTGAATACAGTAATATGACTCCAACCAAAAGAAAGGACATAATTTCATAAGGGGCATGGTCGTAAATCGATTTTCAAGATAATGATGATATGATGACTCGCCATCAAGGTTTTGAAGAAATCGAGGATTACCTGGGGAAAAGGCATAATAGCTGGACAAGGAATATTATATGATTTTGATGAAAAGGATAAAACTGTTGATCAGAGTCTCATTTAGGTTCAACCTGATCAGCAGGCTTGGGGGCTTATGTTGTAACTAATATATCCATTGCCGGTTCATACCGGTCAAACCAACCTCAGCAGGGTTCAATTGAGAGATAAAGGTAAGATGATCGAAGACGTCCAAAGGGGAGCGGTGATCTGATGGCCATGATTGAAAGAGTATTATAAGCGGGAAAGCCAGTATAAAAACGAGGGAAGATCCGAAAGAAGGTAAGTCTCTAGAATCAACCAAAACTCTAAGCTCACTCTGATTGAACTTCATTACTAGCATTTTAGAAGCTCCAGAGAGTTCTGAAACACCATGGACACCATATTGACTAGATCGTCGGAGACAAGACGATCGGCTCCGTTTCTTACTGGTATTCTATTTCTTTCAGGAGTGAGAGGTTGATAGATCGAAGAGCAAACCAAATCGAATCAGATCTGAGGAGTTCGGTGCGGAAAACTACGGGGGGGAAAAGGTCGAGGGGGGGGGGGAAAAAACCCCCAAAAAAAAAAAAAAAAAAAAAAGCCTACAAGATTGGAGAGCAACGAATCAAATTGAGCGAAAACAAAGCTACTGACTTGCTTGGTCGATTGGTTGGTCTACTGATCCAGTCGACCAACTAAGTTAGGATGAAGCAAAAACATGGATTTTGATCCTAAACTCAACATACAATATTTGAAACTCTACGAAACTTGGAGGAAACCTGTAGAAGAATATTCTAACACTAAAGGAGTATAGATTAGGCATTAACAATGATTAAAAACACTACCTTCCAATTTGAAATCATGATTCCTCAATTTGGTGAAAACCCTAGTTTTCGATGAAAATATACTATGAATCCATGGGAAAGACTAGAGATGATTAGACTCGTCCTAGTAGGAAATAATTAGAAGTCATTCACAATTCCATCATGAAAATTAGATCCAATCATGTTACGAAATTAGATCCAAAAGAAGAATTAGGGTTTTAGGAAGAATTTACCAGGGTTAGGGTTAAGGTCACTATGATGATCATAAACCCTAAAGAATGGAAGGAGATTATGGAAGGGATGGTTGCAAGGATGCAGCATCTTCTTCATAGTCTCAATCAAGAATAAGATCATGGAAGAATAAATCACAACACCGAAGAGATCACTAACCTTGGATTGACAGATTGGAGATGAGAAGCTTCAGATCTCGCAATGATCCTTCGAAATCACTAAAGAGAGCTTTGAAAGAGTATTCCCACGTTCTCTGAGAGTTTTGGAGGCAGAGGATACTATGAAACATGAAGTTTACTTAAATAGAAAGTGAAAAACCCTAAACAGAGGATTTTCTCGGATTACTAGACCTGTTGGTCAATTGCTTGGTCGATTGGCCCAATCGACCAATAAGTCAACCAAGCTGGTCAGCAAGGCCCAGACAGGGAATTGGAGGCCCAACTCAAGTCCAAACCTCATGGGTTTCTCCCAGCACAACATATATCTTACCTAGTATAGAAAAATGCCTTCGAATCATGTACAACTATACTTTAAGTCCATCAACTTGACTCACCTTCATCAAGCTACAACTTCCTTTCCAGATCATCACAGACTTCCAAGTATGGAACTCCATCATCAACTTCCATGGGTTCTGGGTCAAACACCATGTCTTCCAATGAGATGGCCCATAGTTAGCTACTTCCTTTACTCCAGATCTTTGGACCTACAAACAACTGGGTTTCTGAGTCAAGGTCAGGGTTAGGATAGGGCTGGATTTGACATTCCCCCCCCCCCCTTAAATGAAATTTTGTCCTCGAAATTGAAAGTGTACCTGTACTTACAAAAAGATGAGGAAACTTCTCCTTCATGTCTTCTTCCTTCTCCCAAGAAGCTTGTTCAGGGGTATGGTTCTTCCACCGAATCTTCACCAAAGGAATGGTGCGATTCCGCAATTGTTTGTCCTTCTTATCTAGGATTTCGGCTGGCTCTTCATCATACGTAAGATCAGCACTAAGTCCTTCGGTTGCTTGCTGTAGTATGTGTTCTGGATTCACTATGTACTTCCGAAGCATCGAAACATGAAACACATTATGAACTCCAGCAAGAGATGGAGGCAAGGCCAAACTGTGAAATCCAGCCCAGACCTAGCCCGGGGTACCCTATTTGTTTTGGGATAAAGAAAGACTTGTTTAATGTTAGACCTTGAAGTTGGACCTTGATTTCATTGTTGTTATCCTTGAAAGCCTTAGGAGGCCATGTCCGGCCTTATCCTTACCCTGACCCGGCCCGGAATTTGTATTGTATGTTGATCCAATGACCCGAAGTGTTGGGAAAAGTCCTTGTGTACCATTTTGGTTGATGATTTGGTGTCGGAGCCCAAGCCCATGGACATTGGCGATGATGCCCCTCACTTGAGAGCGTTGTCAGTGTTAGTTTTGAATCTGCGCACCGAAGAGGGGTGAATTAGTTGGTAGACCTAATGAACACCTGTGCACAATCCAAAAGTATTTCCCGAAACTAGACTTCTTGATGGACTTGTAGGAGAAAACCCCACCCAATTTGACCCCATATAGCCCTCCAAATCCCTGTCCGAAGTTGCTGAACTATGTCTGGCAAATCCTGCTTGCGCATCGAAGAAGGTGAGCTTATTTGGTAGACCTAATGAACTCCCATGCTTAATCCACAGGTATTTCTGGAAACTAGACTTCTTTATTGACTCGTAGGAGAAAACCTCACTCAATTTGACCTTGTATAGCCTTCCGAATCCCTGTTCGAAGTTGCTGAACTATTCCTGAGAATTCTGTTGAAACTGCTGTTGGTCGATACTATTGGTCGATACTATCTACCAAAGGTATCGACCAAAACAAGCCCAGAATCGTGAAAAAGATGCTTTTTGGATATTCCTTTGTCCTTTTAAGTGAAACCTCGAACCTAAATCATTATTTCACTCATTTCAACATCTGAGAACGTGGGAAAGCTTCTCTAAGCCTCCTCCTTGGCTTGGGTGATGATCTTCTACAAGAATCATTGTTTCTCTTCTCTAATCTCTTCTCCAAGGTATGTAATCTCTCACTCTCTCTCTCTAATCTACTTCTACCTCATCTTGTTCTTGCTACTGAGTTCGTGGAGAAGGTGCTGCAACCTTGCAACCACCTCTTCTACAAGCTCTCTTGGGTTGATTAAACCTCTCTTCATTCTTTCCATGCTATGATTCTCATACATGATGTTCTTGCTTTCTTATTTTGATTTTCCTCTTCTTTACAACATGAATTCATCTCTTAATCTGATTTTCTCTTTCAATTAGGTCTGATTATATGTTAGTAATTGTCTATATTCTGCTGCTCATCATTCTATTGATTAAATTCCTAAGTTCTCTTGCAATTGTAATGGTTTTCATTGAAGAACATGGGTCTTGCAAGTTTAAACCTAGGACCTCAAATTGGGGGTTTTCAATCCGACCATTGGATCATGTTAATTCTTTCTACATAGTCTCCTACTACTGTTCTTAAGCATCCCTCCAAGTTTCATATCGATCCGAGACCCGGAAGACCCATTTTGAGCCAAAACCCAAAAATCCCATTTTGCTGTCCAAGACTCTGTTGGTCGATACTATTGGTCGATACCATCAACCCAATGTATCAACCAACAAGGTTGCTGTCAGAAACTTTTTCCCAGTTTTGATCCATTCGATCTTCGATTGTTTTGATTTCTTCTCTAATCCTTCATGTATGTTTGTTTAGGGCTTTAAGACTATAATTGGACCATTCTCTTGTGACTTCGGATCATCTTCTTCACAATTTGAGGTAAGGACGGTTATTGCCATATAACATAGACTGTATGACTTTTACACTGTTGTTGGTAACTTAGTAGACTTAACTTATTAGTTGATTTTAGACATCATATGACTACTGTAGTTACCTTATGACAGTAGCACCATGCTTAATTACTTGGTTTATCATGTTTACTTATTCTTGTCATTTATTTATACATTGTATTATGAGATGTTATGACATGTTTTCAATGTGATAATGTATTGTTGATATGTAATGGATGGAAATAAGCATGTGATTGCTTAGGTATGATTTGGGATTGGGGAGTGCCCTCACGGGTACTTGTCCTTGGACATTGGAGGGAATAGTATGGGATGTTCTCCGAAGATGCCCATCGACGCTTTCCTGGATCATTGGATGACATACATAGGACTTGTCTAGATGTATGGCTAGGATGTCCCTATCATATCAGACCCAATTCGGAAGGGCATTGAGACCGAACGACCCGTGGTAGTAGTGTGGATTTGTGGGCGCTCAAGACCGGTAACCACTCCGTGAGAGGGCATAAATTGCATTGCGGATACCCGGAAGGGGCCATTTATTGGTAGGGTTGCAAATGACTAGACTTGGGCTCACGGGCGCTCAAGACCGGTGAAATGATCCATGAGGGGACGTGAGAGCTTCCCGTTTACCATTTGTGGATGACCAATAGGGTTGATGAGTCCGGTGAGTAATATCCGTGACTCTAGTGTGAAGGATACCGGAAAGGATCCCGAGAGGGGAGGAATGGACGTATCTGGAACTGACATGATATGATTAAGTAGATGACATGCATTGGGCTAGGTTATACCTTGACATGCGCCAATACTTAGACCAAATGGTGATGTGAGAGAGTGGTGACCGAAACCCCCAACCATGGATTTGTCCGAGAGGGATGCGGGACCCAATTCCCCCGGTGATGAGAGACTGAGACTACCTAAAGAAGTATGGTGCTTTGACTTAAAGCATGTCTACCATAGAGACCAGCATACTTAGAGTTAGAATCATATTTGCATCTTATGTCTCATATCATCTGCATCAGTTCATGATTGATATCATATGGCTTATGTATTATGGAATAACTTTCCTTGCTGAGTTCTTTTGAACTCACTCCTTTTTGCAACATATTTTGTTAGACTTTTCTGCAGGTACTCCTACTGTTGACTGTGACGGTCAACACTTTGAGGACTAAGTTGGTGACTCATACCACTTTGGCTACGGTGACTACATCAGTGAAGGCTATCAGTTCAAGACTCATATTTGTCAGGAGTAGATCCGGCCTGGCTTAGTTTCTTATGATTATGTTATTGAGGAGACATTGTATAAGTTAGAAGAAACTATAACTTAGTTGCGTACCTTTTTATTTTCCTTCTTTGGAGATTTGGTTGTAACCTTTACCTTATTTCGATCTACCTTCCGCACAGTTGTCTTTTGATTTGGTACTTGTTATTCCGCACTCTGATGTTCGTTGTGATCCTTCTGTGATCATTTCTTAACTTTTATTATTAGATTACTTGAATACTATAAATTGTTCTTGCTTTTGATTATATTATTGTGATAAGTGGATATGATCGTTCCTAAACTGGATCTGTTGGGCTGTGGATCACTCCCGAGTAACCCAAGATAGGGTACCCCCGGGTGGATTTAGGGCGGGATGTGACACAAACGATATGCGACAGGTCCAACCTTTTCAAGAACCTCGAAAGGTCCGATGAAATGAGGGCTAAGCTTTCCCTTAACATTGAATCTCATCACACCTTTCATAGGTGAAACCTTTAAGAAAACTTTCTCCTCAAATTGAAATTCCAAATCGGTCCTTCTCTTATTAGCATAAGATTTCTATCTTGGCTGAGCAGACTTAATCCTTTCTCAAATCATATCAACCATCACGCTTGTAGCTTCAATTATTTCCGGACCAAAGCCTTAAATGGAGCCATGCCTATTGTTACTTGATAACTGTTGTTATAGGCAAACTCAGCCAAAGCTAAGTGTCCATCCCAATTGCCACCCATATCAACAACACAAGATCTGAGCATATCTTCCAAAATCTGAATTGTCCGCTCAGATTGTCCATCAGACTGTGGGTGGTGAGCAGTACTCAAATTCAATTGGGTTCCCAAGGCCTTTTGCAAACTGTTCCAAAACCTTGAGGTGAACCTAGGATCATGGTCAGAAACAATACTCACTGGCACTCCGTGCAGACGAACTACATTGTCCACATAATGCCTAGCTAGCTTATCCAAAGTATGAGTGATCTTCATAGGAATGAAATAGGCAAATTTGGTCAACCTATCAACAATTACCCATACAGTGTCATTGCCTTTACTTGTCCGAGGCAAGCTAGTCACGAAGTCCATAGAGATATCTTCCCACTTCCAACTAGGAATAGGAAGGGGTAGCAGTAATCCAGATGGGGGTTCACGAACTGTTTCAGACGAACTACATTGTCCACATAATGCCTAGCTAGCTTATCCAAAGTATGAGTGATCTTCATAGGAATGAAATAGGCAAATTTGGTCAACCTATCAACAATTACCCATACAGTGTCATTGCCTTTACTTGTCCGAGGCAAGCTAGTCACGAAGTCCATAGAGATATCTTCCCACTTCCAACTAGGAATAGGAAGGGGTAGCAGTAATCCAGATGGGGGTTCACGAACTATTTCACACGCTGGCAAGTCTCACACTTGGCCACAAAATCTTCTACATTTACCTTCAAACCAATCCACCAAAAATGTTCTCTTAAGTCTTTGTACATCTTGGTGCTTCCAGGGTGTATTGTAAAAATAGATTGGTGTGCTTCCATCAAAATCTCCTTCTTGATTTCAACATCCGAAGGCACACAAAGTCTACCTTTAAACAGTAGGGCACCATCCACAGATATACTAAAGTCAGGACTTGAATCAGGATTCGAAAAAATCTTCTCAATCTTCTCTTTCAATTCCTGATCAGAAGCTTGCAGAGCAGCAATTCTGTCTCTAAGGGTGGATCTTGCCGACATAGAAGAAAGAACAAAATAAACACCTTCAAGGACAACTTCTAAACCAAAATTCAAAATCGAACACAACAATGGTTGACTCAAAGCATTCAAATCAAATTCTTTTCTTTTACTTTTCCTGTTAAGAGCATCAGCAACCACATTCACCTTACCAGGGTGATATTGAATGTGTAATACCCCCCCATATTTCTAACCCGAGATCCGTATTCCAAGTCCGAGAACCCGAAGGTCTAGTCGGGTGAACTTGTGGAGTATCCGGATTGAAGCCCATGATCCATACCCAGGACCCATGGATCGGGATCCTTTTTCTGAAGAGCCTGCCTTGGCTGGAGCTGGGAATTCTGGGAGTCAGGTGTTGTTCAGAGATGTCCGGAATGAAGGTAAGATCTCCCCCATCTCTTATTTAGGGCTAGGTTGGCCTTGGGTATCAAACCCCTAGTAAAAGCACCCTTGTATGGCAAATTACATGGGGGCGGTTACTAGTGGCGGTCGCTCAACCTAAGCGACCGGCCCAAGCGACCGCCAGGTTTGTTTTCGGGGATTTTGCCCTATTTTTCCCCCTGACTTCTATAAAAGGCAACCTCCGTCTAATTAACAAATACTTTATTCGTGGTTGCTTATTTGGGAGGTAAGACGGCTACGGGGAAGGTCCAAAAGAGTCTCTGGAGTACTGACAGTGACTTGGAAGATCAGTTCTTTTCTTCTCTGGCTCTCTGGCGTGAGGTATTGAACTAACCCTTCGTTCTTTACTCTCTTTTTTTCCGTTAGATTGGTTTTACCCTTTTTCCCTCGTCTTTGTGATTACCCCCTTGGATATTTTAACTCTCTTTTTTTTATCTACTTGAGATGGAATAACCGTAAACGGAACCCTGCTTCCGTGAGATGGTTAATCCAATCAAGGGGAGGGTTATGGGTAATCTATTGATGGTAATGGTTAATTTTCTCTCACCCTTTTGGCTTAGGGAGTGTTTAATTCGAGACTTAGGTCAAAATTTCTCGAAATCCGGATTGAAATTGAGTAATCAGAAGCCTGAGTTTCGGATTGAAACTCATTGTTTTTGGGGCGGTCACTAGTGGCGATCGCTTAACCTAAGCGACCGGCACAAGCGACCGGCTGGTAAACAGTGACCAATTGGATTTCGGTTCTGATTCAAATTGATTCATGTGACTTATATATTCTAATAACCCTGTGTTTAGGTGATTACTGTTTAAAAGAAAAGTCTACTAATAGTTACTGGATTCCATTTTACGGACGTTTCAGTTATATGCAAGTAAGGACAGTCTATCTTATCTATCTACATATACTTGAACATGTTAATCTGATAGTTGTTAGTCTTAATTTCTATTGTTATATGCTGCTGTAGTTGTATTTAATTCTAATATACTACTGCTGTTTGCCTTGATTTCATAATTACCTGGTGAATTGTGAATGTTATATGATTATGGTAATTTGTATATGGTTATGATAGTTGGGGTGTTCCTTTTGGGATATCTTGGCTGATGATATCAGAAGGCTGTGGAATGGGACACATGCCTGCTGATACCTTCAGCACTATCATGATTAATTGATGACATTATTAGGATGAGTCTAGATTGCATGGCTAGGTACCCCACATGCTACTACCCTTTCGGTAGGGGGATTGAAACCGAGTGACCCGTGATGATAGTGATGTGACTTGGTGGTCCACTGTTGGTCATGAAATGGTAGGGTTGCATATGTTAGGGTTGGGTTCACGGATGTCCAAGGACCGGACCGGGTGTCGTGAGGAATCATGAGAGCATCCGCCCCAATAATATGTGGATGACCATAGGGTTAAGGAGTAGAGTCCAACAGAGGTAGCCAGTCCGTGAGGATTCTTACTCCTAGGTTGTGAAGGATACTGAACCAAGTTGGTTGGTGCCATAGGGGATGTATCTGGACTTCATGTAGACATGTAACCATTATGACCTTGCATTGGATTAGAAACCCCGACATGCGCCAGTACTCATTACCAATGGTCGAGGTGAGAGAGTGTGGACTTAACCCCTAACCATGGTTTGTGAGCCAAGTGTGGACTTTCCCTTTTTCCCTGGATCCCTACAGAGGTAACCAGTCATTGCCGGATCAGAGTGATGAGACTTACCCAGAGGAGGGCTGGTGTTTATTCTTAAAGCATGTCAACTGTTAGAGACTTGCATAGTTAAAAATCATAGCATCATTCATATTTTGCATTCATTCATATTACTGTTGTATCATGGCATTTTTGGATGATGGATGAGATATATGATTGTTTCTTACTGAGTTCTTTAGAACTCATTCCTTTATTCTTTGTATGTTTTTAGCCTATACAGAAAAAGGATTTATATCTGAAGATGGGCTGGTTTCCTATGAAGGAACCATCCCGTTTGAAGAAGATGTGGCGCCGCCAGTGGGAGATGGAAATAGCATGTGCGGGAGTTCCTGCGGGTGCATGGAGTGCGCTTATCGCACCGGTTGATGGTCAGAGGCGAAAGGTGGTCAAGCAGTTCGCACAGAGACTGGAGAAGAATTGGAGGACCCCTCACCTTATTAAACTGGAGTCTAAGTTCATTGACTTAGAAAAACAAACTGGAAAGAAACTGATATAAATACTTTTGAATTATTCCGTTGCCCTCATTTTTGTTTTATCCTTTATTCTTTATTTCTTTCCTTTGATATTGGAGTATTTTGGACTCCTGTAATTCATTTAATTCAGTTATTGAATATTCTATGCTCTTGATTATCTATATTGTCTTAAATATTGTTGATAGACTAAAACCTTGGATCTTGTGACGGATCGCACCCACGGGTTGTCGGGCGGGTAACCTAGACCGATGGGTGGGGTGTGACAGAGTGGTATCAGAGCCATGGTTTTACGAAGTCAATAATAATTAATACAAGTGTTAGATGAGCAATCTGAGTCATAGATCCAGAAGTGACTCAAAAGAATTAGAGTTAGTAATAGAACATCTTTCGTTAGAAACAAACTGAGAAAATAAGTGGATCTTATTTTGAATAACTTACAATAAGTCAAGTGAAATACATTCTCACATTGTAATTATCAAGAAAATGCATAAGAGACAATAATACAAGTGCAATAAACATAACTGTATTTCATTAATAAGATAAAGCTTTATATAACTTGGAGCGTACTCTACGCTTTACAAAATGTTAGGGAATGAACATGTGCTGAATAAAAACTACAATAAACATATCTAAACCCTAAGGTCAGTACTGAATCAAAGTGAATCAAAACCTAAACCTATCTACTGCTGTGGTGGTGGTGGTGGAGCTAGTCTCATCTGGCGGAGTATGTCAAGGCACTCTGCTATTTGGCACCTCATCTCTACTTGCCCCTGCTCGAACTGGTCCATCCGAGTGAACAGACCCCTAGCCCAAGGTGGTGCGACCTCCGAAGTATCCTGAGTCCAGGATGTGCCTCCTGTCTCGAACTGGGAAGGTGGTGGCGAGTCTGCATGATCCTCATCATCAGTCTCTACATCCATGTCCTCCTGCTCGGCTGGCATCTCTGGTGAGTTTGGTCCGCCCGTTAAGTGCATCTGAGCGACCAATCTGTGTCCTATCGTACTGCCATGCCCAACTGGGACAGCCTCCTCTCCCTCGAAGTCGACCCCGAAGTGCTCAAAGATCCGTGTCAGAAGTCGCCCGTATCCAAGGTTTGCTCCCCCCGGATGTGTCACTCGGTAGATCATGGCATTTTGGATTATGTAAGCCAAGTCTATCTGGTAGCGGGTGTACATTGAAAAGGTCATCATAGCCTGCATGAGTGAAATCTCACTCTGATGACCTGCCTTAGGCAGCAAGTCCCGTGCTATGATCCTGGAGATGATCCTGCATGAGGGATACAGCTCGGTCACTGACTCTACCCCGCTGCACTCCTGTGGGCAAATGCTCGAGAAGACGAGAGCTCTCTCCTCCCAGTGAATGGCATCGTTTGACTCAGCCCTCGGCTCGAACCATCTCCTGTCGCCGTGGACGTATGGCACGTCTAGGATGTGAGCCAGCTCCTCTGTGGTGAAGCGTATGTCTGTAGTCTTCACCCGGCTCTCTATCACTAGCCTAGTGTCGTGCTCTCCATCCATCTCTCTGTGGAAGGTCAGGTTGTTGTAGAATAACCTGACTAGCTTGGGATAGGCATCCTCGTTCAAAAACAAAGTACTTCTCCAACCCACAGTCGCAAATCTACTCTCGATCTAGAACTGTGCTACCTCTGAAGTCACTACTGGTCGACCATACTCGATCGTACGATGACTGAAGTGGCCAAAGTATAGTTCCTGTGCCTCCAGTGATCTAAAGTAGTCTGGATGGACTGGGTCATGTGCGTCACCTCTACCTCGACCACGACCTCGGCCGCGAATGGGTACTCTCCTACCTCCTCGGGCAGCCATCTAGTGAGAAAATCTGTTTTTAGGCGAAAAAGATGCAAAATGAGAAGCCATGAGATGTCTAATAATTACCTATTTGTGTAAAAATGCATAGTGAACAGTAGATCTATGCCTAGACATGTTATGAGATGTAAAAGAAACATTTTTGCACAAAAGAAAACCTAGAAATAGTTACACATTGTAGTTCATCTATCATGCAAACCATAGAAATGAAGGGTTTCATGAGATGATTACCTGTGTAGCGTGTATGCGTCGCGTGGGAAGTAGATCCGAAGCCAACGGAGTCTCCAAAATACTTTCCTAACCCTTTGCACGAAATCCCCAGAGCCCAAAATGTGTTTTGAGAAGTGTAGAAATGAAATGAGACCCAAAAACCGTATTTGAAACGTTGTTGTTGCGCGTATTTTGGGGCGGTCGCTACTGGCAGTCGATTGATTTAAGCCACCGGTCCAGTTACGGACATCCAACGGGGAAAAAAATCTTGAACGATCCAGGAAAAAAATCTTGAACGATCCAATTGGGGTATCTTGGGAGAAAAACTGCTTGAGTTGTGGTTTCAAGAGGTCATAGGCTATCTTGAGATACTGTATTTGATCCATGGAGATCATATCGAAGGTAGCTTCGGCACCAACTGGTAAGCCGTCTACGGTTAGTTTAACGCTTGATATTTCGGGCATAATTTTGTAAATTTGAAATCTTAAAACCCTTGAATATAAATTGAAAAGATTATACTTGTAATTAAAATTTGTCTTTTTAAAGTGAGCCATTAGATTGAAATGGCATATATAGATACAATCTTGACCGTTGCACAATAAGGGCATTTTGGTCATCAAAATTATGATATGTCCTTATTTTATCATTTCTCAAAACCACAGGGGAGCCAGATGCAAAGAAGAACTTTATTTGCCACTTTCTATTTGCCACGATAACATACTACCATGGCAAATAGTCTATATATTGAAATGCCGATTTTGTGAATCTATTTGCCACGGTAATTTTATACCGTGGCAAATGGTCTAAGTATTCATACCCGCAAAAAAGCAAATACTCTAAGCGCTATAACCAATGGGTTGGTAATTTATTTGCCACGGTAATTTAGTACTGTGGCAAATGGTTTAAGTATTCTACCAACGGAACAGGACTTTGAAGTTGACTATTTGCTATGGTAATTACCGTAACATTTAGTCAATCTATTATCACGGTAGGATGGTAATTCTAGTTTCATAACTATTTACACTGCCTTTTGCCATGGAAACTTTTTTCCGTGGCAAAAGGTCTGTGGTAATTGCCACTTTTTCTTGTAGTGAAGCCACTGTTCTGAGAAAGAACGGCACAATGTTTTCTATTTTCATTTCTTTATTTTTTTTTCCATGTCTAGCTAATTCCATCTTTCGATCAAGATTAATGGAAGTTTGATTTTAGCCAATTGTGAGACTTTGGATTATTAGTTTTCAATAATTCTCAGGTATTTATGCGTTTTTCATGTTTATTATGTTATTGTATTAATCCTTAGACAAGAGGCATGTTGTTTTAGGATTAATACAATACTTAGTCGATTAAAATAATTATTTATTATTCTTATAAAAGTGACAAATAACATCCTCGAATGGGTAATCAATGCCCTAGAGAGTTTGCTATGAGAATGTATATTATAGTTTAAATAAACAAGGCTTTTCCGGGTTTATTGACTAGGGATTGAGTTTTTCAATTTTTTATGCGATTAATAGACATAACTCAAAGGACAGATCCGAAGGTTATGTTTATTAATTAGTGAATAACTCAAAAGACAGATCTGAAGGTTATGTTTATTAAAGTAGGTAAAGATTGGTTGTTAGAGGACTGATCCTCAATGACCATAACCAATCTACCCGAAATTAAAGTTTTTATTTTTGTCAATGATCAATTGAGAGAATCAATACTGAAATTAAATCTGGATTTAAAGTTTTTATTATTCTGATTTTCTTGTTAACTACTGCATTCGTTTATTTTTATTTAGTTTGTTTATTCAAAACCCCCCCAATTTTTATCAAGGAATAAATATTCACCAGTGTTTGTGGATTCAACCCAACTCATTACTAATACAAATTCAGTTGAGAGAAAGATTATCTTTGGTGGATTCGACACCCATCATAGTTCATTCACAAATAACACTTACAATGATTCAGAACAATCAAGATGCAATATGATATGAAACAGAATGCAAATATGCTACTAACTCACATGCCAGTCTCTAGTAGCAAACATGCTTTAAGATAGAACACCATACTCCTTTGGGTAGTTTATTCACTCTTCCCTCAACCATCTCGGTATCTTGGGTTCTCTGTGGTAATTAAGGTCAGGGCATCCCTCTCGAACTTTCCTTGGCTGGGGTTTAGGTCAACATTATCGCTCACCACCATTGGCATGAGTATTGGCGCATGTCAAGGTTTAAACCTAGCCCAATGCAAGTTGTCTACTGAGTTATATCAACTTAGGGTCGGATACTACTTCGCTTACGTGCACTAGACAATCTGTTCCGGTATCGTAACCTCCTTTCCATGCCTAAGCAGTCCGTTCTAGTACCTTTTACCCTAGAGTCATCGTATCCTATGGCTTCGATCTACTCGGACTACGGACTCTTAACCCTATTGGTCATCCACAAATAATAAAAGGGATGCTCTTATGTTCTCTCACGAGTTGGTTACTAGTCTTAAGTGACCATGAGCCCAAGTCTATTAAGTGCAACCCTAACAATGAATGGCTCCAACAATGTGATTTGTGTCCTCTCATGGGGTTGGTTACCAGTTTTGAGTGCCCACAAATCCCCATTGCTACCACGGGTCACTTGGTCTCAATTCCCCTCCGATAGAGTTAGATATAATAGGGTTTTCCTAGCCAAACATTGCTAGACATGCGCTAAGTTTGTCAACCAGTGATCAGGGAAAGCGCCAAGGGGCACCATAGGAAAGCGTCCCATACCACCTCCATTGGTGTCCAAAGACAGAAACGCCAAAAGGGCATTTCCCATTCCCTGGTAACAACTTAGGCAATCACATCAAAATCCAATCATTCATATTCATAACAGATAAGCAATGCACATAAGTAATATCTAATCATTCATATTCATAATGGATAAGCAATTTGCATAAGTAATATCCAACTGTAGTTACAGAGTTACAGTAGTGTTTCAATTATAAACAAGTTCAAAAAATAGTAGTAAGATCATGCATATCAATTCCAACATAAGTGAGAATGTAAACTAGGTTATTTGCAAGCGAACGTCCTTACCTTAACCTGATTCGAAAACTCCGGAGAAAGATTAAAGGATAGGTTCAAAGTTACCAAAGAAACCCTAAACAAACATAGATTAAGTATTAGGAACAAACCCCCAAGGATTGGAGATGAACTTGACCAAAACAGTTTGCTGTCACTATCATGCTTGGTTGCTTAAAGCAACCAAGGCTGTGCTATACGGACACAAACCCTAGTTTTGGTCGAATACTCATCGTCCGAGATTCGAAACACTCCGAAATTAAAAGGGAAGGTTGATAACAGTAAAAGAAGACTATCTAGCAAGGTCTAAACATCTAATATGGTCAACGAAAAAGAAATTCGATTGAATCATAAAATTAGATTTTTACCTATATCAGTCCATGGATTTCACGGAAGGACTAGAGTGGATGGGAATTCACTCTAGGAAAGAGGGAACAATAGATCATGGTCAAAAATTTATCCTACGAATAGATCAATCATGAAATAGAGATCAAATCCTTCGAATGAATATACATTCATGAAGATTACACTAAATTTCTTTTCGAAATCATTCTGTGTAGTTCACAAAAGGAATAGAGTGATTGGGGATTCACTCTAAGACTATGAAGATTGAAGGATAGGTCATAGCAATGGCATGAGATCTTCCTCATTATCACAAAGGTGGATAAAAACAAAGGAGAGGGTAGATCTAAAGAGAGTGAGAGTGATCACTAACCTTGAAGAAGAAGATTCGATGGAAGAAACTTTATCGAATGCTTGAGGATCTTCCTTGGCTTCGATGAGAGTGCTAAGAGGTGCTTCCCACGTTCTCTGACTGCTTTATAACATTATGAGACGAATTAGAACGAAATTGGAATATATAGGGCTTCAAAATCCCAAAATTCCAAGGAGTGACCAAACTGCCCATGGGAGGGTTGTTCGCTTTAAGTGACCAAGGCTAAGCGACCAAACATCACAGTAAGGTCCAAAAATCAGGTTTTGGTCTCCAAAAGCCACAAGCTCCACTGGGTTCTTTTCCAACTTATTAAAGGGTCTTATCTACCATTGTAGGACCTTTCAAAAAGTGTCAAACTAGAACTCAAGTCCTTCGTACAAGCTCAACACCTACAAGCTGCAAACTTCTTCTCAAAGTCAGTCAAGGTTTTCGTAGAAGAAACTCCTTCATCAATCTTCATTGGCTCTGGGTCAAATTCAATGGGTTCAACTGAGATGGTTCACAACTGTCTTCTACCTTCAATTCGGGTCTTTGGACCTACAATATAGATTTTCGGGTTAAGGTTGGTGCGGGATTTCACAATTTCGATCATGTGGGGAGATAGACATTCAAATCAATTCAAATTTGAAACTCAAGCTAAGAGTCCCAACACATGTAAAACAACACAATTGTTGGCAACGAACGAACTTTCGTTCGTTTCGCCTGTTTTGTCGGGCGGCGAACGAGCAAGCGAAACCAGCGAATTTCGGCGATATTTCGACGAAATTCGCCATAAAAAATTCCTTTATTATATATTATATATATAATACACACCCACATGTCAACGTCAATCTCTATGTAAAATTTTAAAAACATAAAATAATATTAGTTTGACTTTTTTCTCTGCAAATCATTAATACAAATTTTGAAAAAATAAAAAAATACTTCAATGAGTCACATCATGTACTTGCAAACTGCAAAACATCGATTGAAAATTTAAAAAAATAATAAAATATTGAACTTGTCAAATCAATATACTTATGTTTATGTTTTGCTTTTTTTGTTTTTTATAATTATGTGGTTTAACAACAGCCACGTGTGGCTCAAATTTCAAATAGCACTCAACCACAAATTAAAAAACATGGAAAATGGCGAGAAATACCGATATTTCGCCGGTTCGGCGATATATTGAAAATATCGTTTCACCCCCTAGTATCGTTTCACCAGGGGGCGAAACCACTGAATTTTGGCAAAATTTCGCCGAAATTCGGCGAAATTAAGTTCTATGATTGTTGGACTCTCTCACCATCACTCACTCTTATCCTAGGCAGCAACGTTTTCAAGAGTCATAGCATAGCAAGAATCTCTTGTAAATTCTATATAAAGCCATGTACAAATACAAGTTACATATAAAGCCATGCACAAATACACATATTCGGTTTTTTTGGTTTCATTACTACAATACCAACGTAGACAGATGCATCATGTAGGGTTAGTAAACTCCCACACATGATAGAAGGAAGAGCGAAGGTTACTCAACCTAGTTCGGCCAGTGTTTCCAAGAGAGAGCTGGAGAGTAAGCCTGGTTCCTCAAACTCATCTACATGAAACCCTAATCCAACTACTTGTAACCATCCTACACAAGAGTCTCACCCAAACTCATCTACTTGTAACTTCACACAAGAGTCCTACTCACACTCATGTAACCCTAATAAATTAAGGAAGCGTACACTATAGTGGACGTAGGTGTCATTAATCACCTAAAACACTCTAAACCCTGTATATGTTTTTCTCTCTTACTCGTCCTCGAGCTGTCTCTTCTATGTGTACTGTGCATACAGGGACAGATACCCACACTGAGGCTGAGAACTCATATTCTTCCCTTGAATTATATTGTACATGGCCCAGTGATAGACCTGATTACCATTAATGAGATTTCGACTGCAACCAGAGTTTCGATCTCATCTCTAGCAAGGTCACAGACTCACAATTGATAAAACCGGTAGAAAGTAAACAGTTAGGCATACAAGAAGGCGTTGGGAAAGAAAAAAAAAAGAATGAAGTGTTTTAATAAAAGTAAGGTTAACATAAGTAAGCGAGTGATATTTCCCTCCTTCTTTCTTCTTTTTTTAAGAATAAGAGAGTTATACTAATTCTCACATTTTTCATTTTATTTTATTTTATTATGAAATAAAACAAATGTATTTAAATATCAAACAGGATACTAATCCACATACTCACTCATGCAGCATTTAATGAGTAACTGCAGACAGAAACCAAACATACCCACCCGATTTGTACTTTTTGTACATGCGTTTCTGTATATATTTATTAGAGGCACCAGAAAGCGAATCCGGATCAGCGACCCCGTCACTCCCCGACGGCTTACCACCACAAAAAATAGGGGGGCCAGGGGTGGTTATGGGATTTTTTTCTTTTTCTTTTTTAATTTTTCAGGGTGGGTCCACCATTTTTTGCCCGGCCCCCCCCCCCCCCGTGGTGGAACTTAAACCGCCGGGGGACCAACCGGGCCCCGCGGGGGGGGGGGGAGGCCGCCCCCCCAAGCGAAGGGCGGGGGGCCCTGTTTTTCTTTTTTTTTATATTTAATAAAAATAGGGGCCAGGCCAGCCCCCGCCCCTTCCTTTTTCCTTTCCTTTCTTCACCACTCCTCCCTTTTTTTTTTTTTTTTTTTTTTCCTTTGTCTTTTTTTTTTTTTTTTTTTTTTTTTTTTTGTTTTTTTGGGGTGAGAATGAATCTCTCTGTTTCTATCAGAGACGTTTTATTAAGAATATATAAGATACAACTAAGAGGATACAAAAGGTATTTTACAATACTAAGAGGGTATATGAGGAATTTCTCTAACACCCTCCCGCAAAGTCAAGGGTCCACATAGGAGCTTGAGTTTGGAGTGCAAAAACTGAAAACGAGAGGTTCCTAAACTCTTTGTAAGAATATCAGCAAGTTGATCTGTAGTGGAGTGAAAACGAACAAGTAACTCCCCTTTGGCAACCCGATTACGAACAAAATGAAAGTCAATCTCGATATGCTTTGTACGAGCATGAAAGATTGTGTTGGCAGAAAGATAAGTGGCCCCGATATTATCACACCATAAAGTGGGAGAGGAGGAGAGGTCTACGCCGATCTCACGTAGAAGGGATTGAACCCATGTAAGTTCAGTGGCTGCCATTGCAATAGCACAATATTCACTCTCGGTGCTAGAGCGTGCAACAGTGCATTGCTTACGGGACTGCCAAGAAATCAAATTATCTCTAAGATATACTAGATACCCACCAGTGGACTTGCGATCATCTGGGCAACCAGCCCAATCAGCATCAGAGTAAGCCTCCAGGGTGCATGTGGGAGATGGAGTTAAATGTAAACCATATAAAATGGTACCTTTAAGATATCGTAAAAGACGCTTTAGGGCCACCCAATGCTCATCAGTTGGTGAAGCTAAAAATTGACACAACTTGTTGATGCTAAAGGAGAGATCCGGACGAGTGAGAGTAATATATTGAAGAGCGCCAACAAGACTACGATATAACAAAGGATCTCCAAAGGGTTTACCACCGGTCTTGGTGAGAGGTGGATTGGTTGCCATTGGTGTCGAAAGAGGCTTAGCATCAGTCATCCCAGCCTTGAGAAGAAGATTGCTAATGTATCTTTGTTGTGAAAGAAGAAGCCCATTAGTCAAAGGAATAAGCTCAACTCCAAGAAAAAATCGAGCAGGACCAAGATCCTTTAAGGCAAATTCAGCAGACAGAGAAGTCATAAGCGAATCAATGCTTGTGGTAGACGGGCCAAGTAAAAGAATATCATCAACATAAACCAAGATGTAGAGAGGGCCAAAGTGATCATGACGCATAAACAACGAGGAATCTGTTTTGGATCCATGAAAACCCAGTTGTAAAAGGTGAGTGCTAAGTCTTTGAAACCAAGCACGGGGAGCTTCTTTCAACCCATAGAGAGAACGTTGAAGTTTACACACAAAAGAGGAATAGCGTTGATCAACATATCCTGGCGGTTGCATCATATATACATCCTCATCTAAGGTCCCATGTAAGAAAGCATTATTAACATCCAATTGGCGAATATGCCAACCACGAGATACGGCAAGAGAGAGGAGAATCCGAATAGTGGTAGGTTTTACTACCGGGCTAAAGGTCTCACCATAGTCAAGCCCATATTCTTGAGTAAATCCTTTTGCCACTAAGCGGGCCTTATAACGTTCAACAGACCCATCAGATTTTCTTTTAATTCGAAATAACCATTTGCAACCCACAACATGACCATCAGGCGGTGGAGGAGTCAAAACCCAGGTATGATTAGCAATTAGAGCGTTAAACTCAGCATCCATAGCAGTGCGCCACTCTTGATACTTGACTGCTTGTGAATAACAGGTGGGCTCCAAAGTAGAAGGCCCAGCAGCCATTAAAGCTAAGGGAAAAGGATGTTTGGTAGCAAACATATTAAAAGGCACCTTTGGAATTCGAGTGCCATCTCGAGAGCGGGTCACCATAGGGTGACATTGAGAAGAGGATCCAGTAGGTGCATGAACAAAATCCAAGGAGGCCTGAGTAGCATCAGTCACAAGAGGAGCCATAGTAACAGGTTCGGTCAATGGGCCTTTAGAAACATCAGCAACAGTTTGGGCCATAGTGGGCCTTATTACATGGCTTGGAGAATTATCAAATCCAGTTCTATGGGCCATAGTAACATCAGCAACAGTTTGGGCCATAGGGGGCCTTATTACATGACTTGTAGAATTATCAAATCCAGTTCTAAGTACATTACAATTAGAATGTCCAAATACAGGTTGAATTGCATCAATTTCTGAAGAAACAAGAGGCCCATTTGATGTGTGAATTTCTCTGATAGCAGAACCAGTAGCAGCTGTACTTGCAGATCTATGAGGCCATGGAGATGCTTCCTGTGACTCAGAGGCTAAGTTGAAAGCAGGCATATGAGAGTGTGATCCAGAAACAGAAAAAGATGAGGAAGAGGATGGAAAAATAAAAGGAGCAGCAGGAAAGGAAGAAGAAGAAGATGATGTAGGAGGCATGGAAGACAAAAAATCTTGATGAAAAGGAAAAAGTAATTCATCAAAAACAACATGCCGAGAAACAATGACAATTTGAGACATAGGGTTATAACAACGATAACCATGATGTTGAGAGCTATAACCTACAAAAATACAAGGGGCAGAACGATACTGAAGTTTATGAGAATTGTATGGAAGAAGCATAGGAAAACAACGACAACCAAAAGCCTTTAAAAAAAGATAATCAGGAGGACGTTGATGAAGACGAAAGAAAGGAGATATAAAACCAATAGCAGTAGAGGGTAAGCGATTGATTAGATAAACCGCAGAAGAGAAAGCATCAGTCCAAAATTGAAGAGGCATACCAGCATGAGCTAATAATGATAAACCAACCTCTACTATTTGTCGATGTTTACGTTCAACCCTTCCATTTTGTGATGAAGTGTGAGGACATGAAAGTCTGTGACCAATACCAGAGGCTAAAAGAAAATTTTTAAAGCTGCGAAATTCACCCCCTCCAATCAGTTTGAAGGAATTTAATAGAATGAGAAAGCTGATTTTCAACAGAAAGCTTAAAAATTTTAAAAGCAGTCAATGCATCAAATTTATTAGCAAGAGAATACATCCAAGTATATCGGGTATAGTCATCTACAAAAGCAATGTAATATCTATGACCTTCTCTTGAGGAAACCCGAGAAGGTCCCCAAAGATCAGAGTACACTAATTGAAGCGAAGCAGTAGTACTAGTGGAACATCGAGAAAATGGCAAACAACAAGATTTTGCCAATTGACAAGAACATATAGAATGAGATTTATTACCAACAGTAGGAAGGAGAAACTGAGAAATAAGTCGCTGAATCACAGCAGAGCTAGCATGCCCAAGCCGAACGTGCCAAAGATCATGAGTAGCCCTTTCAGCTAAGAGAGCAGTCACAGAAGATTGCATAGTTGGACTTCCAGAGAAAGTATAGACACCATCTTTAAGCTTGCCGGATAGTAGGGTGTGGCCCGAGCACAGATCCTTTACAAGAAAATGATCAGCAAAGAATTCAACAGAAACATGATTGTCAGCAGTCAATTTGCTAATAGAGAGCAAATTATGAGAAGCATGCGGGACATGTAGCACATTCTTGAGAACAAACTGAGAGGGAGAGGAATTTAAAATAGCAGTACCAATATGTTGAATGGGCAAACCTGTTCCATCTCCAATACGAACCACCTTAGAACCTTGATAAACTGTAGGAGCAGATAACTGATGAAGATTAGGAGAGATGTGATGAGAGGCACCAGAGTCTGGAATCCACACAGAACCAGGTGAAGTCTGAAGAGCATAATGAGCTTGAGGAGTATAGGAATCAGGGGAATTGCGCTGGTAGCAATTCTTGGCAATATGTCCAGGACGATCACATAATTGATAGAATAGAGAAGGTCTACCAGAAGCACCACGATGAAATGGGCGAACAGAACCACCACGGCCAAAATTCAAACGATTTTGAGAGCCAAAATAGGGACGCTGGTTACGACCACCAAAATTCTGGCGAGAAAAAGGCCGATTGTAACAAGTACCCCCAAGATGCTGTCCAGAAGAAGAAGAAATATCAAGTGTTGCAGCCTGAGCAGAGACATTAGTCAAATCTTGAAGAGCAGCAGTGGATCAAATTTCTTCACACAATAGCAGGCCATGGAGATCAGAGAAGGTAACCGATGTAGCACGAGTTGAAATTGAAATTACAAAGGCCTGAAACTCAGGACCAAGACCACCAAGAACATAGAGAACCAAATCTTCATCTGAAACAGGGTGATTTGCAAGAGCTAATGCATCAGCAATCTGTTTTACACGAAGAAGATAAGCAGCAACATTATCAGAACCTTTCCGAACACTATGAAGCTGCATCCGCAGTTGCATGACACGAGCTTGAGAGGCTGAAGCATAAGTCTCAGCAAGTGCCTTCCAAACAGCAAATGATGTTGGAATGTTAACGACCTGCGAGTGCACCATCTCAGTCAGAGAGGAAAGAATCCAACTCAATAAAGCTTGATCTTGACGCTGCCAGATCAAGAAAGCCGGATTAGGAAGCAGTGGTGAAGCATCATTCACGATTGCCAGAATCGGAGGCGGAGCCGTACAGGTACCATCAATAAACCCCATGAGATTGAAGGACTTTAGCAAAGGCATGAATTGTGACCGCCAAACAAGGTAATTCGTGGCTGAAAGTTTGATAGAGAGAAAATGATGAACACTATTAAACGAAATGACTGATGGAGATTCAGGCGAGTGCAGATCAGATTATGTGCAAGAAGGAAGAAGCAAAGCAAGATCGCTGCAAGAACCACAGTTCAGATCCTTGAGAAAATCCAGAAATTAGAGCAAGAAAGCTGCAGAAAACTCGCTGTGTACGAAAGCTGGAAATCACCGCAATAACAGAGTTTCAGATCAGATCGTGTGCAAGAAGGAAGAAGCAAAGCAAGATCGCTGCAAGAACCACAGTTCAGATCCAGAAAATCCAGAAAGTAGAGCAAGAACGTTGCAAAAACTTGCTGTTTACGGAAGCTGGAAACCAAAGAACCGACCTAGCGACGGATACCATGTGAGAATGAATCTCTCTGTTTCTATCAGAGACGTTTTATTAAGAATATATAAGATACAACTAAGAGGATACAAAAGGTATTTTACAATACTAAGAGGGTATATGAGGAATTTCTCTAACAGTACTGGGGGTTTTGGGGTGGGGGGGGGGGGGGCCCCACAAGGGGGGGGGGGTTTTATGTTGTAAGGGGACAGCACCTTCGGGGCCTTGCGGTTTTGTTTGGGGGGGGGGGGGGGGGGGGGGGGGGGGGTTGGGGGGGAGGGGGGGGGGGGGGGGGGGGGGGGGGGGGGGGGGGGAGGGGGGGGGGGGGGGGGGGGGGGGGGGGAGGGGGGGGGGGGGGGGGGGGGGGGGGGGGGGGTGGTGGGGGGGGGGGGGCGGGGGGGGGGGGGGGGGGGGGTAATTTCCCTTTCAAGATCAGCATGTCCACCGACTGCTCCAAGTATGTTGCCAACATAAATACACCATTTATCTTTTTCTCGGATAAACAAAATATTCCTCCTTTTTTTCCCCTCTCGGTATAGAATGCTACGCAGTACCACTGTGCAAAGTCGGTTCAACACATAAAACACCTTGGATCCTTCCGAACTTACACTTCTACATGAGATGAAGTGTGAATTTTGAGACATATAAGGTGGTTTCTGTGTGTAGACATGGTTGTGAGATATCTTACACATTGACCAATGTGTGATTATTCTTGAGTCTAGATCGCGTTCTACATCTAAAGAGACTTTTGTATCTAGACATGATTGCAGCGTTTTGCACGTGATCTAGCAGAACTCATTTAATTATTCTTAAACTGTTGTGGATATGATATTGATGCGTCCAAAATCTGCTCAGCCCTTGGATCTCCACGTGATGTCCTGTAAAACGAAAGCGTCAGATGTGGCCCGACCACTGGGTCGGGAGTCCACCTCCGAAGGCTAAGTCAGTTGATGAACTTAATCACAAACGGCTCTGCTAGAAGCACAGAGCTAATGAATGAAGAAACGGGAAAGGTGATCTAGATAGCAGAACGCTGATAGTTTAGGTCTATCGGTATGTATCCGAACCACGAGTCTCAGATAGTATTCTTTTTGATCGATTGATCCGTCCCTCACCTTGTATGGTAGTGAGGTTTATATAGAGTGTACCTTCGAATCTCCTTCGTTGGATGCACTCGAGCCTTCTTCGGGTAGTCATTGGATCTTATCAGTGAGATCCGTTGAGCAATAGACTTCTACTAGTTTGGGCTAGTAGAGGACTCCTGAGATAACCGTTAGGTTATGCGATAGTTATCCCTTTGATGATGATTATCCGCAGCCGTCAGCTTGAGTCTGCCATCATCAGGGTGATTACCCTAATCCATAAGTAAGATTAGGGCACGCTTGTGTGCTGAATAAGCTTTCTTCTTCAGCAAGCCATCTTCCGGATCCGGTTCGCTCGGGAGCGATTCAGTTTTCTCCGTCTCGACAGGGGTCGAGGGTCGAACCAGGTATGAACCCGGTCTGATCATAAACTCTTCATATCACAAGCCCCCCAGACCAAGCGTTCGGTTGATCCCGAGGGCTTGGTTTTTAACTGGGTTCGTCGTCAGGTGATGATCTCTGCGTGCTTCATTAAATGTCATATCACATTTAATGCGGTGGTCACTTTTCCTCGAGCGTTGTGAGTGTAAGGCCACGTATCTTCGTTGCAGTTGATCTTTCGTGGCTCACGTCATCCAAGCGACGGTTTCCGAACGCCTATTTCGGATTCGTGAGTTCAAACTTTCAAAACGTCTTTCAATCTTGATCATTGATTTTGAATCAATCTCGATCGTTCAGATTCCCGAACACTCGTGCGGGAGTTTTAAAAGTGGTTCGTTGTCTTCGTAGGTTTCCTTCTTCCTGTTTGGAATTTGAACCTTTGTTGTCTCGCTTCGCGCCTTCCTGCTCTCAAGCTTCCGTCTCACCGAATCGGTAAGTTTACTTGGTCTTTTCTTTTTGTAGTTTCTTGAAACGAGTAATGGCGGACGATAGGGCTTCTTTAGTACCCCATGTTGGTGATAGTAGTGATGCTTTTGCTCCTCCTGCTCCCGAACAGTCGGATAGTGATAACAAAACCCTAACTGTCCTCTGACAGGAGTTCGCTGAAGTTTCTCAAAAAGGTTTTGAAAGAAAAACCGAAACTTCTCTTGTCCTTCTCGAGTCTGGATCTTCCAAGATTGTCGAGTCTTCTAGGCAGCCTCAAACCTCCGGGTCCAATGGTGGACCTGGCTCTGTTCCTTCCATTTACAATGGAGAAACCCTTCTTTCAGCTGTCCAAGATTTTGACCTTCATTCCTCATATCAGGTTTGGGCTCCCCACCCTGATGAGAGGGTTGATTCATCCCTTTCGGGTGAATTTTCTCTGTACATAGATGCACTGGAAAGCGGGGTTCACTTTCCCTTTTTTAATCCTTTATTCTCCGCAGTTTTGAATCACCGGAACATTTGTCCCGGAATGCTCCTCCCCAATAGCTGGCGTCTCATCGTCGGCTTCTTGGGTTTGTGTTTTGAGCTTGGCATTACGCCATCTCTTTCTCTTTTTGTACATTTTCATGTTCTTTCTATCTCCCATCATCCCGGATGGGTCTTTCTTTCCAAACGCAATAAGGCTGAACTTGATTGGAGGGGCAGCATCCTTGTCAAAGGAACTTGCCCTTCTAACCACAAAAGATGGCGCGAACGATACTTTTTCTCGTCGAGCGCCTCCATCGGATCTTAACTTCCCGACCATCCGGAGGAGGTTTACTTCTTCGTCCGAAAGTAATCGGGGCCTTCCCTTATCCAGAGAAGACGAGGCGACCATCGGGAAGATCAAATCCATTCCGTGGTATCAAGAGATACATGGATATGAAGTGGAGTATAACTCCATCCTTCAAGATCTTGGGGCTTGGCTCATTGTGAGCTTCTAACCATCATCCTTTGATTTGACCGAAGTGATATGTCTTGAATTCTGATTCTTGTCCTTCTTCTTTGCAGTGCCTCCCGAACGAACCCCGAAAGCCTGCGGGTGAAGGCCGCTAGGGCCGTTGTGACAGCCGAGCAACGATCGCCCGGGGTCTTGACCGCAGATCAAGAGGCTTCTCTTCCCTCTCCCGACCCCTCTGCTGGGGGTATCGGGAATATCAGGCCTGTAGCCGATGCTTCGGGTAAAGGGAAGAAACCAATGGTGGAGAGGGCTAACGTCTCTTCCTCCGTCCGAACCAAGAGGAGGCATGACACAATTGATGCTCCCTCCAACAAAAAATCCAAAGCTTCGACGGATGGTGAGGAGGTCTTCATCCCCCAGTGGACCCCGAGGATGACCGACGGGGGTTACTCGGGATCCCGAGAAAGCTGCGAGAATGGAGCTCCCTCGTCTTGCTCCTTCGATCGCCGGGAGTTTGAAGCCCTGGATGACACCTCCCTTGTTAGTCAATCTACAAGGTACCGGTCTTCTTGCTTACTTATGTTTTCAAAATTTCTTATGACTTCTTCTGATATCTTATGTCTTCCCAGGAATGTTGTGTTGAGCTTTTATCAACACATGGAAGCATTGAGCCGGGTTGGTCGCACCAGCTCCTTGCTGCAAACTTGTGAAGAGAAATTGGCCAAGGCCAATTCTCGAAATAGACCAGTGATCGCAGCTACCGTGGAGCTGCGAGAAAAAGCATGAGGAAGAAGTGATCTCCCTCAAGGAAGCCCTTGAAGCTTCGAAAATTCGTGTCTCTGCTGCCGAGCGCGAGGCCAGGAAGCAAAAGGCAGCTGCCACGTTGTTTGGTGACAGCCTTGAAATCAAAAGTAGGGAGCTCGAAGAACATTTGAAGTTGGCGATCCCTAGCAAGCCTGAGCATATAAAGCCAGACCTTCGGAAGGAGTGCATTCGGAAATACCTGAACAGCGTACCTTTCTCCGAATTGCTAGGTTTCTACAACATTCAAGCCTATCGCATGGGGCAGAACGACGTTTGGGAGCAGATCCTTGGAACAATCCCTGACTTCGACACTGCTCCTTTTCGTGAGGTATGCCACCCAGAGGTCTTCGGGAAAGTTGGTATGGATCTCCCAGACTGGGCTCAGGGAGAAGATGATCCTTTTCCAGTTGACCCTCTATATGAGGCATATCTGAATGACGAGCCGGCACTTTAAGAGGAGAAATCACAAGCCGAGTCTCAAGTTGTTGTTGTAGAGAGTTCAGCCAATGCCACTCTTGAGGAAGGCTCTTCTCATGGCCCTAAGAAAAGTCCTCCCGACCGGGGTCCCTCGGGCAAAGATGAAGAAAAGGCTTAGGGAGTTGTTCTTTTGTAAAAATGTACCCTCAATTTAATGAATAGACATTTCTTTTTTCATGTTGGCCTCAAAATTTTCCCGTTTCCTGCCGAAATCTTGCCTTGAATATCAAAGTATTAATGATAAAACTTATCACTTAACTTTTCATTCCTCGCCGAATAATGATCTTGTAGAAATATTGTGAAGATGCGTTTCGGGAAGATGCGTTAATCTTCCCCACTACTTCATTTATTGCAAAGTCCGCACGTTTCCCTTCTGCGAAGTTCAAACGTTTTCCTACTTTTGTATACCATTCACTGTTTCCAATGAATCGGAAATACATCCATTATTTTAATGGCAGTGCGACGATTGGAGGTTTCTCTGCATCAGGTGCTCGCTTCCACATGTCTCCATGTGGCATCCCTTCGACCGTTGATCTTGCTTTTTGCGGATTTCGAAGCGTCATTTCGATCTGGGGTCGTCGGTTGTCCTTAGCCTTCAACCGTCGTCTTATACCTGAGGCTATTTAAAGACTTCGTGGGTACTCTCCATCTATCCTGACTTCTACAAGATAGATTTGCTAAAGTGCCAAAGCAACCTTTCGTCCTTCGGCCTGTTTCCGTATTCCTCGTACTCCAACGACAGCTCTATCCATTTCTGAACAAGTGAGTTTTTTGATTACTCATCTCTTTCCCTACTTCCCCCCTGAGTAAACTGCACAGTAGTTATACTTGGGGTTTATTTTGTTGGTCCGTCGGAAAGTCGTAGAAAACTAGGGTTTCCCCATTGTTGCTGTCGTTTATTTCTGTATTGATATGGCTGTTTTTTTTTTTATTTTGCATAGCGGCTCCCAAGATCAACCCGAACTTTATCAGAGCAAATCTCGTAAGAAAAGCGTTCCGTCGGTGGTGGTTGGGGCCAGTGCGGTGGTTTCAGCTAGTGAATCCTCCAAGCGTAAGGCGATTGCTGGCGGTGAATCTTCAAGTCAGATTCCTGCAGCTTTTGTTGATGCCGTCCCTGCGCCTCCTTTGCCCGAAGTGATCGCTCGTCTTTCCCAGGAAGATCTTGATCACTCCGTTGCCGATGGTGCTGCCGGCGCTCCTGCTGGTGAGCCTGTTGGTGAGCCTGTTGGTGCACCCCCGAAGGAGACTCTTCGGGCATTTGAGGCAACTATGTTGGCGTCTAATGAAGGTGTGGTCCCAGTAGGTGCTACTCCTATTTCTAACTCCAGTGCTTGTTTGGCATCCTCCTCCTCTCCTTCTGAATTGGAGGATTTTGCCACTAGGAAGCGCCGTCGGGTGATAAGTGATGAAGCTTATCCTTTGCTTGGTGTAGTTCATCCTTCTCATCCTTCGCCTGAATTAGTGTCAAACGAGTTTGACAGAGCGTTGGAATGGTGTACTGCTGCTCGAAGTTGTTTATAGGAGTCTTACTGGTAACTTCCACAACCAAGTGGAAGCAGTTACTAGACTCAGTAGGTTGAGCAATGAAGTTTCTAGGCTTTGGGAAATCTCTGAAGCCAAAGATGTTGAGATTGCTCGCCTTCGGAATCTAGCTTGGGAGGTGGCAGGAGAAAAAAATTCGATGATTGGTCGTCTTTGGTCGGACTTGAATGATGCCAGGGAGAAGATCCGGCGACTGGAGCGAACAGTTGGAAAGTCAGGAGCCAAAGGATCTGAAACGTTACCCGAAAGGCAAGCTGTCGTTCCTTTGCCCGAATCCCTTCCAACCGATGTTCGCAGAGCTGCGTCTTCAAGTATTTACACGGTAAGCCTTTTGTTGATATGCTGAATGCTTATAACTTGCGGGCGTGCATCGGGATGGTGAGAACGAAGTATGGGAATCAATATTAAGGAAAGATCCTCATTTTGATACGACTCCCTACGATCTTGTTTGCCATCCTGAAGTATTTACCGACCTGGGTATTCCTCCTCCCGACTGGACCAAGGATAAGATTGATCCTCCACCTTCCGACCCAGATATTATGCAATATCTGGAAGATTCTCCTGTTTATTCTTCGCTGGAAGAAGTCAATTATGACGAGCTTGTACCGAATGCGAGTTTGGTCGAGGACCATTCTTCTCCTGGACAAGCTGGACAAAGAGTATGAAATTGCGGAGGATTTTCTGATATCGAAATATTTTTGTAATCCTCATTTCTTCTCTTCTTTTCCTTGACTCCCCACCAATGGTTGACTCATATGTTTGTTCTAGCAAAGTCGCGTCGATCTTGTATAACTTGTTAACAGCATACTGTAATGACTTTCTTCTTTGATCAGAGATTGTATCCAGCTCTTGTAATTGTTTTGATACTGGCCTCTTTGGATCTTCTGAAGAAATAAGAAATTACTTTATCTTGAACTTTGCTAGCCACTTGAATCGCAGTTGTATTAGGTCTTAGTTGTCTGAAACAATGCCTTTACTTAAGGATTTCCGGAGAAATACAATAATTCTGAGAAGGAACTCACTTGGGTTTTAAACCGATGCCTTATACTTAAGGATTTCCGGAGAAATACAATAAGTCTGAGAAGGAACTCACTCGGGTTTTAAACCGATGCCTTATACTTAAGGATTTCCGGAGAAATACAATAAGTCTGAGAAGGAACTCACTCGGGTTTTAAACCGATGCCTTATACTTAAGGATTTCCGGAGAAATACAATAAGTTTGAGAAGGAACTCACTCGGGTTTTAAACCGATGCCTTATACTTAAGGATAATTCAAAAATTCAATAAGTCTCGAAGGAACTCACTCGGGTTTCAAACCGACGCCTTGCAAAAGTAACTCACTCGGATTTTCATCCGATGCCCCGACTTAAAAAAGTTCGAAAGATTTTCCATAAGCGTTGAAGTGTTGAAGGACCCACACGAATTTTCATCCGATGCCTTATAGTTGGATCTTGTTCTTGAATATGGTGTATGATGCCCCCCAATCAAAAGATAGTTTGTTGAAAGCCAAAAATTGCATTGATTGAGTTGAAAATGATTACATCGCGAACAAAATTGAAATCATCCTCAAGGATAAAACTTTTTGAGATGCCTAGCGTTCCACGAACGATCCAACTCTTTCTGGGAATCGATGTTCTTCAGCCTGTAAGCTCCTGAACCGACCGGTTTCACAACCATATAAGGTCCTTCCCAGGAGGGGTCCAACTTTCTCTGGTGACGCGGGTCGGAAGCTAGGGTGTTTCTCAACACCAAATCTCCGGCTAAGTACCGACGATTCTTCACTCGAGTATTATAATGAGACGCTATCCTTCTTTGATAATGTTGAGTTCGTGCTATTGCCTTTGCCCGAACTTCGTCCAACCAATCAAGACTATCAAGCAGTCCTTGTTCATTTGCTTTTTCCTCGAACTCACGATCCCGTAACGTCCCCGCCATTATCTCCACAAGTGCCAATGCTTCGGATCCGTATGCCAACCTGAATGGAGTTTCTCCTGTGGGTGTTCGAACCGTAGTTCTATAAGCCCACAATACATTATGTAGTTCTTCGACCCAAGAAGCTTTGTCAGCTTCGAGTCTTCTCTTTATTCCTTCCAGTAGTGTTCAATTAGTAACCTCTACCTGGCCATTGCTTTGGGGGTATGCCACTGAGGACATACGATGCTCGATCATATATGTTCCACAGAATTGCTCAAATTGTGGACAGTCGAACTGAGTATCATGGTCAGTGACAAGTATCTTTGGAATTCCAAAGCGATATATGATTGATTCAAGCACAAATTTCTCCACTTTTTTTTCTCAGTAATTGTCGCGCGGTAATCGGCTTCTACCCATTTTGTGAAGTAATCAATTGCTACCGTCAGATATTCCCGTCCGCTCGATGCCTTGGTGAATTTGCCCATGATATCAATTCCCCACATTGCAAAGGGAATGGGATTTAGAATTGAAGTCATAATTTCCGCCGGGCGCCTCGATACTGTAGCATGAATTTGACAGTTACTACATCGACGAACGTAGTCCATAGTAGCCTCTTGGATCTTAGGCCAATATAACCCAAGTCTTAGAATTTTGTGGGCCAGGGCTCGCCACCCATGTGAGCGCCACAAATTCCTTCATGAACCTCAGCCAAAGCTGATTTTGCTCCTTCGGGGCCTATACATCTCATAAGGGGTCCAGCATAAGATCTTTTGTATAGTCTCCCATTCTGAATGACAAATCTAGCTGATCGAATCTTGATCAACCTTGCCTCTACTGGATCCTCGGGTAGCTTGTCATCCCTTAGATACTCGATTATGGGATCCATCCAGCAACGTTCTGCTTCAATATAAGAAATTTCTTTCTCATGATAACTTGGAAAAGTTATCTCTTCAATGTAGACCGAAGGGTCTAGATTCTTTTCCTTGGCATTGGCTAGTCGGGATAGCTCATCTCGCCACTGAATTTTCATTCCTCGAAATCGAGATATCTTCAAATTCCGAAATTGGTTCTGAAATGCCCGCACTATCTCCCGATATTTTTGCAAGCGTGGTTCTTTAATGCCATACTCCCCCTGGACTTGGTTGACTATAAGCTGAGAGTCACTATAGATAGTAACATCTGCAATAGCTAATGCTTTTGACAACCGAAGTCCTGCTATCAGGGCCTCATATTCCACTTCGTTATTACTTGCATCAAATGCGAATCTCAAAGCGTATCGAATAATAAATCCTGCTGGACTTTTTAATAGAATTCCAGCGCTTTGCTCCATCTTTATTACTCGAACCATCCACATATACCTCCCAAGTGGTTGGTATAATGGGATCCTCAATGGTGGGTTCCACTGGTGCAGTAGTTTCTACTACAAAGTCGGCCAATGCCTGAGCTTTGATTGATGTTCTGGGCTTAAAGCTCACTTGGAACTCGCTAAGCTCAACCGACCAGGATACCATCCTTCCAGACAAATCAGGTTTGTTAAGAACTTTACTAAGAGGAAAAGTTGTAAATACCTCAATTGGATGAGCCTGAAAATATGGCCTTAGCTTCTGGCGGACATCATGAGAGCCGAGCCCGCTTCTCAATCTGCGAATATCTCGTCTCCGCATCTAGCAACACGTGGCTTACATAGTAAATCGGCCACTTGTTTCTTATCTTTCTCCCGAATAAGTACCGCACCGACCGCCGAAAGGGATGTCGCTAGATAGCTGTAATATTTCCCCCTTCTACGGCTCTGGACGGGATCGGTGGTTGTCCAAGTGCTTCTTTTAATTCCTCAAAAGCTTTCCCGGCACTCTTCAGTCCACTTTGCTTCCTTACGCCCTTCAGGTCTTTAAGTGCCTTGAAGAAAGGCAAACATTTTTCTCCGGACTTGGAGATAAATCGATTTAAGGCAAGCAACTCTCCCTGTCAAACATTGTACATCCCGAACGGTTTTGGGAGCCTCCATATCAATCAGAGCTTGTATTTTGGTAGGATTAGCCTCAATTCCCCTCTGTGATACCATGAAACCCAAAAATTTGCCCGAGGAGACTCCAAAGGCACATTTTTTGAGGTTTAACTTCATTTGATGCTTCCTCGATCATCGAGAAAACCTCGATCAAATCTGCAATGTGATTTGCTTTTGTAAAGCTTTTCACTAGCATGTCGTCAACATATGCTTCAACATTCTTTCCTATCAGCTCTTTGAAAATCTTGTTGACGGCCCTCTGATATGTTGCTCCTGCATTTTTTAGGCCAAAAGGCATGACCTTGTAATAATAGCTCTCACGATCAGTCATGAAAGCCGTATACTTCTCATCCTCCTTATTCATAAGGATCTCGATTATACCTCGAGTAGGCATCCATAAAACTTAAAGTTTCATATCCTGTGATCGCATCTATTAAGAGGTCAATCCGAGACAACGGGTAGCAATCTTTTGGGCAAGCTTTGTTTAGATCCGTGTAGTCTGTACACATCCTCCACTTCCCATTCGCCTTTTTCACCATCACCACGTTGGCCAACCAAGTTGGGCACTCGATTGGTTCTATGAAACCAGAATTATTAAGTTTTTCAACTTCGCTCCGAACGGCTTCATACTTTTCAATAGAGAAATTTCTTCTTTTACGTATCACTGGTTTCGCCTTAGGGTCTATCCGGAGTTTGTGCTCTGCAATGGCCCGATCGATCCCGAGCATGTCCTCGGCAGACCATGCGAATACATCTTTATTCTCGTTGAAGAAATAACTTCAACTCATCTTTAAACTCTTCCACTGTTCGGACCCGATATAAGTAATCTTTTTCTCATCCTCGGTACACAGCTGGATTTGCTCCAGTTTCTCCACTGGTTCGGGCCTTTGCATCTTTGTCTCTTCTCGATCATCTCGAACTTCTATGGGGAGGGCAGTTACCTTCCTCGGACCCTCCTTGTCTTTTAAATAGGCAACATAACACTGCCGAGAGATCTTCTGGTCAGAGGAGACTTGACCAATTCCCATATCAATCGGGAATTTTATCTTCAGGTGCTTTGTCGAAACAATAGCACCTATCCTGGATAAAGATGGTCGCCCGAGAATCATATTATAGGCTGGTAGTTCTCGAACCACCAAGAAATTGATTCGGACAGTTGTTTCTTTAGGAAAACTTCCAATGGATAGATCCAACTGAACCGATCCTTCCGCTACTGCAGATGACCCTGCAAAGCCATATAGGTGTGTAGATGAAGGTTTCATCAAGTCCTGATCCACCTTCAATTTTTGATACACTTCGTAGGAAATTAGGTTAGCTGCAGACCCTGTATCAATCAAAACTCTATGCACCTCCCGTCGTGCAATCTCTACCTTGATGACTATAGCATCATCATGAGGTAAGCAAACGTCTCTCTCGTCTTCTTCGCTAAAGGTGATAGAATCTTCACCATTTAGCTTCTTCCGCTTCTGCGCCTCTCCGGCTCCAACAAATTTGGATTTGGTTTTTAGACTCCGGAATGATTCGGGCTCTGGACCCCCGAAGATGGTAAGGATCGGTGACCGAGTAGCAGCTTCAATCACCTCCTTGCCTTTTTTGGACTTCGGGGCCTCCCTCGATCGTTCTGAACTAACCGAACGATCCCTTTTTGGAGCTTCCGCACGTGGCCCACGTGGCTCCTCCCTTCTCCTGCTGACAAAACTGGACAGATGTCCCTGAGATATCAATCTCTCAATATCTGCCTTCAGATGACGACAATCATTAGTATAATGACCATAGTCCTTGTGGAATCGGCAATACTTTTCCCGATCCTGCTGCTCTCCGGGTTTCAAAAGAATTTTAGGCGGCCACTTCAAAATATTTTTTCTTTTGAGGATATTCAAAATATCAGCCCTAGGAGCATTCAATGGAGTGTACTCACTTCTACCGGGGGATCTTTGGCGCCAGGGCTGGGATTTTCCAACCCGATCGCGAACATTCTTCTTTGGCTTTTGCTTTTGCTCAGGAGCCTTTTGTTCCTTATTGGAGAATTTATTATCTCCTTGGCGCGCATCTAGAATCTCCATGACTTCAGCCTGCTTCTGGCATCTCTGTACCAATTCAACATAAGTCGTGGGTATATCCTGTAGTAATAACTCCAAGAGTTTCCGATTAGTGAGTCCTGTGAATAGAGCGGTTCTGGCTACTTGTTCATCCAAGTTTTCTATCTCCATCGTCACTTTGTTGAATCTCTTCGTAAACTCTCTCGATCGATTCGTTCTTTCCTTGTTTGACGATAAACAAGGTTTCTTCCGTTTTCTTGACCTGTATCCCCCTCTGGAATCGCCCTATGAATTGGCGCGCCAATTCGTCAAAGTTTATGATCCTTCCAGAGGGGAGGTTAGAAAACCACTTTTGTGCCGCTCAGTTAGAGATGAACCAAAACACCCGCATAAAATTTCATCGAATTACCCGAAACCGCCATGGTACGTTGGTAATAGCCGATGTGAGCTGTTGGATCTCCGGAGCCATCGAATGTTGAGAAGGTAGGCAAACGGAAGTTATGGGGAAACCGATATCCCGCAATTGGCTCGGCAAAAGGAGTCTTCCGAATGACTGAGTAAATATCCTCAGTTATTCTTCCCTTAGCCAACTGCCCTAACTTCTCATTGATGTTGGCCAATTCTTGACCAATCTGGGTCGGGTGATCTTCAGCAATATGATCACGACCTCGATTAACACGATCATCTCGTGCTACTCGATCATCACAAACAGCCCGGCCTTCCCGAGCGTTCCTTTCATCACGAACTGCTCGATCATCAAGAACGGTTCTTCTGACAGTGGGTGATTGAGTTCTTACCCCAGTATCCAACCTTGTATTTGAATCAGTTGTACTCTCTTGCGGTCTGTTGAACCGATCGCCTCGCCTTGGTTGATCATCGATCCTCCGAAGTCCTCGGTCTCCTTCGCGGAAATTCTGATCAACATTCCGGTCTTCAGCCATTCTCTGGTCACGTGGCAATGCACGTCTCCCTGAATCGCATTGATCAGGCTCTTGTGGTAAAACCACTCGTCTGGTAAGCACGCGGAGTGCTTGGCTCACCTCCAAGAGTTGAATCTTTACTTGATCCAATTGATCTTGGATTGTATCAGGAGGAGGATTACGTCCTCCTTGGCCGTCATCCACTTCGATAGGATTTTGGCTTTCCTGGGGAATATCTGGATTATTCACTCCAGTGTATCGAACACCGGATTGCGTTGTGCAGCGGCTGCTGCGGCTGCTGATCTAGTCACCATGGCTTTTCAAGTCTTTCCCATAGAAGGCGCCAAATGATGCGTCCAAAATCTGCTCAGCCCTTGGATCTCCACGTGATGTCCTGCAAAACGAAAGCGTCAGATGTGGCCTGACCGCTGGGGTCGGGAGTCTACCTCCGAAGGCTAAGTCAGTTGATGAACTTAATCACAAACGGCTCTACTAGAAGCACAGAGCTAATGAATGAAGAAAGGGGAAAGGTGATCTAGATAGCAGAACGCTGATAGTTTAGGTCTATCAGTATGTATCTGAACCTGAGTCTCAGATAGTATTCTTTTTGATCGATTGATCCGTCCCTCACCTTGTATGGTAGTGAGGTTTATATAGAGTGTACCTTCGAATCTCCTTCGTTGGATGCACTCGAGCCTTCTTCGGGTAGTCGTTGGATCTTATCAGTGAGATCCGTTGAGCAATAGACTTCTACTAGTTTGGGCTAGTAGAGGTGTCACACCCCGCCCGCCAGGCCCGGGTTACCCGCCCGACAACCCGTGGGTGCGATCCGTCACAGGATCCATGGTTTTAGTCTATCAATAATAATAAATACAAATACATGAATCAAGAGCAAGAATAGTACAATAATCAATAAAAAGGTTATAGGAGTCCAAATACTCCAATAAATATCCAAGAAATAATCAAAGGAAAGAATCAAGAATCAAATGAAATATCGAGTTCAGCGGAAGCAAAAAGAATAACTAAATAATCTTTATCTTCAGGAGGCTTCATGCTCTGCAAGTTCATGTATCACTGTCTGTGCCACATCAGCTTCAAACGAGAAGGCTCTTTCATACAACTCATCTCCAACTTCCGACGTTGTGCAACCATCTGTACAGTTTATATAATACATACAATGAAAGGAATGAGTTCCAACGAACTCAGTAAGGAACAAGCAATTCTCATATATATGTCAATACAATCCACGAATGCACATATGAAATGATATGGATGATATGCAGAAATATGAATGCTACTAAGATCTAACTATGCAAGTCTCTAACAGCTGACATGCTTTAAGATATACACCAGCCCTCCTTTGGGTAAGTCTCATCACTCTGATCCGGCAAGGACTGGTTACCTCTGTAGGGATCCTGGGCAAAGGGGTAAGTCCACACCTGGCTCTCAAACCATGGCTGGGGGTTAAGTCAACACTCTCTCACCACAACCATTGGCAATGAGTACTGGCGCATGTCGGGGTTTCTAATCCAATGCAAGGTCATAATGGTAACATACTATATGAAGTCCAGATACTTCCCCTATGGCACCAACCAACTCGGTTCAAGTATCCTTCGCAACCTAGGAGTAAGAATCCTCACGGATTTGGATACCTCTGTTGGACTCCACTCCTTAACCCTATGGTCATCCACATATTATTGGGGCGGATGCTCTCATGACTCCTCGCGACACCCGGTCCGCTCCTTGGACGTCCATGAGCCCAACCCTAACATATGCAACCCTACCATTACATGACCAACAGTGGACCACTGAGTCTCCGCACGGACTGGTTACCGCTGTAGGATGAAACATAGTCACGTCACCATTGTCACGGGTCACCCGGCTTCAATTCCCCTGCCGAAAGGATAATAGCATGTGGGGTACCTAGCCATGCAATTCTAGACTCCCTAAGTATGTCATCAAGTAATCATGATAGTCTTTGGAGACATCAGCGAGGCATGTGTCCCATTCCACGACCTTCTCCGATATCCCAAGCCAAGATATCCCAATGGAATACCCCTTCCATCACAATCACACTACATCACTCTTTATCATATCATGAACAATTGTGCAATATCATAAAAGATGAAGTACATCAAGGAATACCACAAACAGCGAGTATACAATAAGATTCACATGCTTTATACAATTACAGCAAGATACATGATCAAAGAATAGTAAATAGAACAACAGAATCATCATGTATATGTAATTGCATATAAATAAGAATGCATGTCCTTACCTATAATTATGTAAAACTCCTCTAACTTGAATTCCAGAAACTATTATAAGACTTCTACTTGAAACAGAGAACAACTAGGCATAGGGTTACAAGAATATATAAGAGTCAAGAGTCAAAACAAATCCAAAATCAAACTTACACAGACACTGGAAACTGGCCGGTCGCTTAGGTTGAGCGACGGCCACTAGTGACAGCCCCAAAAACAGAGAGTTTCAAATCCGAAACTCAGGCTTCTGATCATCCGTTTTCAATCCGGATTTCGAGTGATCATGGCCAAAGTCTTGAATGTAACACTCCAAGAGACACTAGGTGAAAAGAAACCTAACAATTATCATAAATGGATTACCCAGAAACTCTCCCCTTGACTAGATCCATCCATTAACAAATGCAAGGATTCGTTTCTGGACAAGATCTCATCAAGAACATTGGAAAGGGAGTACAACAAATCAAATGGGTAACCACTAACAAAAAGGAGATGGGTTCATATCAATCAGAGGTTAAAAAGAAGAGAATTGCAGATGGAGATTCATTACCTTAATCAGAATCACCAAGAATAGAAGAGAAAAGGTTTCATATCATTAACAGCACTTCAAACCTGAATCCCGTACGTTTCCACAGCCGCCTAATCGCCCAAAATAGCAATCCCGAACATAATAATGCGTTAATAGGGCGAGGGATGCTATTTATAACGAACAGGGGGCAAAATAGGGCAAAACCCCGAAAACAGAACCGGGTGGTCGCTTCAGGCGGTCGCTTGGTTCAATCGACCGCCACTAGCAACCGCCCCCATGTATATTGCTATACAAGGGTGCTTTGCTCATGGGGTTGAAGACCAAGTACAACCTAACCCAAATGAAGACATGGGGGAGATCATAGTCCGAGAAATCAATCTCAATAGGTCAATAATAAAGGGGTTAGGGTTTCATCATAATATATGGCTCATGAAAAGGTTATGATCACGGAAAGAGAGGGAATGATTGTTATCAAGAAAATAACAAGAAATCATAGGAAATCTAGTTTAGGTTAATAGAAATATTACCCATGAGGTTTCCCTCACATGGAAGGTTACAAGAGGTTTCCAGAAAGATCATTCAAGGGTTAGGGTTAAGGTTTCAAGAATCTATTAGCTAGGGTTAAGATCATGATGATGATCATAGATCTCAAAGAATAGAATGAGATCATGGAATAGATGGTTGCAAGGATGCATCATCTTTTTCCTCATCTCAATCAAGAATAAGAAAGAAGAAAGAATAATTAGAAATCCTGATTAGGTTAAACATGGATCATGAAGAAAATATAGTGTGGTCAAGAATAAAGAATTAGAGAATGATAGGTTATAATTTTAGTAAAGAAAACACATTGATTGGCTGTTAACAAGATCAAACTAAGGGTTCTTGGTTTGATCCAAGAGGTTAGGATTTCACCCTTTTTTGGCTCCCAATGAAAAGGTTGAGAGCACCGGATGAAGGGAAGTAAATTGATAGCCACTAAAACAAGAAAATATAGATGATCAAGTTTAGGTTAACACAAATATCACCCAAGGGAAAGAGAAACAAAGAATCAAGATTCACCCATGGGAAAGAGAAACAAAGAATACACAATCTGGAAAAAGGTGTTGGAGAGTTTCCAACAAATAAAAGAACAATAGGGTCTCAGATATGGTTATCTCTCATAAGAGTTGGTTACCTCTCATGAGAGTTATCCATAATTTATTCTCACAAAAACAACCCAAGATAGATAAAGGAACATCTCATTAGTATTTCAAAATAAAGAATGGAATTAGAAAGGGTCTACCAATGAGAGAAAATAAGGTTCTCAGTTAAAGTGAAAGGAAAGAAATTCAAATCATATAATTAGGGATTTACTAACAAGAATCCGTGTATCCCACGAAAAGACAAGGGAGAATAAAGATTCACCCTTAGGGCAAAGAATTTACAATCAAGAAAGGTTTTGGGGAGGGTCCAATGAATTAATAGAAAATAGAAGGGTTGCCAATTGTTCCAAGGAAAAACAAGGATCAACTCCTCAATCATGAGGACACAAGGGAAGGTCATGGTAATAATATGAGACCTTCCCCACAATAATAAAGATAGGTAGGAAATTAGGGAAAGTATCATTAAGAGCTTTGGTGGAATCAAATTCAAGGATCATCGCCATATGGCTTCAAGATCATAGAGTGAATTGGGGGATTCACTCTAGGGTTAAAAGAATTAAAGAAGAGGTCATTACAGTAGTGTAATACCCTTCTCAAAATCAGAAGTAGAGAAGAAAGAATGAATTAAAGAAGAAGCGAATTGAATACCAACCTTTTAGAAGAGGAACCGATGAAGAAATTTGAAGAGATGCTTGAGGATCTTCCTTGACTTCGAAGGAGAGGTTCTAGGGCTTATCCCACATTCTCCAAAGACTTAGAAACAGATTGCGAGTGAAACACATGGAGTTCCCCCTTTTAAATAGCACAAAGAGTTCAAGAGTTACTAGGGTTTCACCAAACTGACCAAATTGACCCCGGTGGTTGATTGATTGCCAAAGAGGAAGTTCAAAGGTTGATCCCACACTATCTAGAGGTTTAGAAACATGGTGGGAATAGTTTACCACGAAATTAAAAGAAATAAAGCTTTTGAAAACCTTCAAAACAGATATTTACCAAAATGCCACTGCCTGGACAGCTTATTCAAAAATAGGGATTTAATGGGCCTAACTTCAATATTTTTGGATGGGCTTCTTTCAACACATCATACTACTTACCTAGTATGGAGGGATGTCTTCAAACTAGGTCCAACTAAGCTTTAGGTCCATCAATCAAGTTCTTCTTCACAAATAAATAGTTCAACACCAAATCAAGAAAAGATTTCCATAAGAAAAACACCATCATCAATATCCATGGGTTTTGGGTCAAACACCATATCTTCTAATGAGATGGCCCACAAAGACATCTTCCTCATTTTCAAAGATAGTAAAACTGAAATCACGGTCAAACTTCAAAGTCAACATTAAACAAAACCCGACTTCACCCAAAACATATCGGGTCTTCGGGCTAGATTTGGGTTGGGTGTCACAAGAGGACTCCTGAGATAACCGTTAGGTTATGCGATAGTTATCCCTTTGATGATGATTATCCGCAGCCGTCAGCTTGAGTGTGCCATCATCAGGGTGATTACCCTAATCCATAAGTAAGATTAGGGCACGCTTGCAGCCGAATAAGCTTTCTTCTTCCACAAGCCATCTTCCGGATCTGGTTAGCTCGGGAGCGATTCGGTTTTCTCCGTCTCGACCGGGGTCGAGGGTCGGACCAGGTATGAACCCGGTCTGATCATAAACTCTCCATATCAGATATGTAGATTCCTTCTTGCACTGGCAATATGAGAGACCCTCTATTTGATAATTTGTTAATATCTTTTCTATGGTGCTTTTTCTGTTTCTTTGCAGGGTAATATGATCAATGAGATCCCAAGTTCCATTTGCCTTCACCTTGAAGAGGATGAAATAAACATGCTTCTTTCATGCAACGGCCTTAATGGTTGCTTTGCTCAATGGGGAAGTACTAGTAATAGTATCAATAAACGGATGATGAAGGTGTTGAAGGGTTCGATCACCTTCATCATCATTCTTTAACTCCTTTTATGTTGTGTGGAAGTTTTATCTAAATAATGAAGACATCAATATTTTAATAGGTCTCGTGCTAAGTTTATTCCTGCCTTTACGTCTCTCACAAGCAAAACACTTTAATCTTGTATTCTTGATATGATATTCCAAGATAGAGATGATGTATTCTTTCTTTGAAAGCATGCCCTTAAAACCCAAAGATCAATATTCATTATGCATGATGTTTTTTTCACTAAAAGGTCATTTGATATTAAAAACGAAAAATTTACTATCATACAATCATACACTGGTCGGGAAGAACCTCAAATACTCAATCCTACAACAGTAGTTGCCCCCAATGCACCCAATCTCACAGGAACTTCACCATAGTGCACACTCATTATTTTAAATGATATCAACAAGCCCCTGAGGCATTCCAATCTATTTCACTCTTAATCATGGCTGACCAAGTTGAATTTACATTAGACACTCCAAGTCTTACTGCTTAACCAGCTAGGAAATCAGCTATAGCAATGAGAGATTTTCCATTGAGATGAGTGGAAGAATGCCTCAAGCCCTCTCCATCTTTGAAAAACACACCATGGGATGCATTGCCGTTGCACCAAAAATATAATAACAACAGAGTCGCATTTCAGCCAAGGATGATGACATTTTAGAGTTCAAGCCCACTCTAACTCATGTAATAGAGCTTCAAATTTTGCTTCAAAGTTTGACTTAACACCCACAAAAAAAAATCTTAAAAGACTAGAGCATCCTTGCCGTATGGTTTCTAAGAATTCCTCCTACACTGCCCTTCTTGGACTGCCCAACGAGCTGCCGTCAATGGTCAACTTTACCCAACCTTGCGAAAGAGAGTTCCAAAAAACTTCTTGGGGGAGTAAAGATGCTACTACTTTGAAAATTTAGACCCAAAGAATGAGATTTTATGAGCATACCATGGGTCATTCGCTTGCCAATAAGAAAGTAGGTTTGTTTCCTTATGTCCTTGAAGACTTGAAATATTACACAGTCTGGGGAATGTTGCATTTTTGACTTTGCACCATCCATATATAATATGAAATCATAATGCAACAGTTCAACCATGCAATTCTAAACTCACTTTTTTTGGACTGATTTAGCCACCACCCTATAGTGTATTGGATTGAATCCTTATTTTCTAGGATAATGTGAAAAAAGAAGCCAATCGTATCCAACAATAACATACAAACGGACAAAATAAGAAAATATGAGTTAGGTCTTCATTTTCCATTCCATGTAGGTCACAACGTGAAGCTAACCTCTCTCCCTTGGACTTCAACAAGTCATCAACAACAACCTTCCCATGGATCAATTTCCAACAAAAAATGGACTGTCTCGGTGGCAAGTCTACATCCTATGTCAATGAATTCCAACCCACCGTTGCTTCTCTTTTCTTGCTCAATTCCCAAGTTGATTTCAATGGGAACTCTCCATTTGGGTTCCAATCCCAATGGCACACGTCTTCCCATGATAAAGAAGGGAGAGGGATCTCAGGATCAACTGGAATATCTGCTGCAAAGGAGGGAACTGCGATGGAGGCGGAGCCAATGCGAATCCTTAAGATATTCAACAACTTTTAGTCAAAGAAAGATGATCCAAACCCAAACACATTGGAGAAAGGTCCTAGCCATCTATCAGTCTTGAAATGTATATTTCTACCATCTTCTATTTTCCACTGCTTCTTTTCTTTCACAAAGTGCCATACCTTCTTGAGACCACCCAAGATAGAAGCATGGAACAACTTTTGGGCGAAATTCGATGAATTTTGGACATTTCAGTGAACAGCGAACCGAAACACGTGGCGATATTTGGGATTGCAAAATAACACCAAAATTTCGGCGATATTTAGCACAAATCGACCGATATATTAGCAAAATCTCAAATTTTTGTGATATTTTGGCGAGCAATTTTTAGGTTATTTCTCTCGCGATTCTATAGCGAAATCTTCAAGGTTATTGGGACAATCTTATCATTTATGTCCCAATGATTCAAGACTCAAAAGGTAATGTGCCAAATGTGGTTAGGGAGGAGAATCGATATAGAATAATTTCTAGAAATAATTCAAATTAGGAAGTCATTTTGTAGTAAAATCTTCAAGATTAATGAGCAATCTATGGTTAGGGAAGAGTATATACATGAAAAAAAATTATGGAAACAATTTAAATTATGAATTGATTTATAATGGAATCTTCAAGGTCAACGGGTCATCTTTCCAATTATGTCAAAATGACTTAGGCCTCAGAAGGTAACATGTTAAATGTGGCTAGGAAGGAGTATTTACATGGAAGAATTTATAGGAAATAATATAAATTTACCAAATATTGGCATCAAATTAGGGTAGACACCAAATTTGGGCCGGAAATGACCACTGGTATCTAACAACCTATTTCGCAAGAAATTCATCAAGAAAGTTTTTTTTTATGTTTTATAAACCAAGCTAACTTGCATAAGCATGCAAAGTAAGAGAATCAAATCATGAAGACCAAACAAAGGAACCAATCAATGAGCAATCATTGTACTCAATTTCAATTCAAATTTAGAACCCAAAGAAGGAAACAAAATCTATCAAAGAGTTGTTACTGCACCTAATCCCAATTCCAGATTTCTTTCTAGTGAGGTAAAGATACAAATCAAATTACTTCCTAATGCGTCCAAAATCTGCTCAGCCCTTAGATCTCCGATGGATGACCTGCAAAAACAATCGTCATATGTGGCACAACCGCTGGGGTCGGGAGTCCACCTCCGAAGGCTAAGTCAGCTAATGAACTTATCACAAAAGGCTCTACTTGAGCACAGAGCAAAATTTATGAATACAAATATTGAGAATACGATTCAGATACCTCTCTTGAAAGTAGGTTGTGTTTATATAGGGTCTACCCTTGAATCTCCCTCGTTGGATTTACTCGAACCTTCTTCGAGTGGCTGTCCAATCTTAACGATTAGATCCGTTACTAATAGATCCGTTCGCAGTAGGATAATGGATAACTCCACGATCATAGCGTGGAGTTACCCAAGTAAGTACGATCGTTTGCTCCCGCAGATGCCACTAATCGTCTACTTGACGATTCGTCCACTTCAAGTATCATGGATTCGGGTGTGCTTGTTGACTGAGTAGTTTACTTCCTCAACAAGTTATCTTATAAACTCGGTACGTACCGATGCGAGTCGGTTCATTTCTTCCCAACCGGGGTCGAGGGTCAAGCCAAGATCGAACCTGGTCCCATTATGATTTCTCCCGTATCACGAGCCCCCTAGACCAAGCGTTCGGGCAATTCCAAGGGCTTGGTTTGAACTGGACCCATTTGTCGAATGAAGGTTTTGCATAATCTTTTGCTTATTAAATGTCATATCGCATTTAATGCGGTTGCATCTCTTTTTCCTCGAGTTTCGTGAATGTCTTCATTCTCTACGGGGGTGATACCACGTGTCCTCTGCAGCCAATCATCATTGCTCATGAAATCGAAACGACGGTTTCTCAAAACGCTTGTTCTGATTAAAACTTTTTTGAAACGTCTTCTTATCATGATCATTGATGCTAAATTTATCTTGACCGTACACGTCCTCGATCATCTGTGTGCTTAAAAGTGATTCATTGTCTTCATATGTTTCGATCTCTTTGTCTGGAATTTGAAACTTCATCGTCTTCCTTGTGCCCTAGTACTCTTCTTGCTTTTAGGCTCTCTGCTTCGGTGAATCAGTAAGTTCACTGACTCCTTTGTACCCTTTACTTGTTGTCTCGATCTTTTTTACTTTCATCTCTGCTTTATTTTTGTAAAAAACTAGAACTAGACCTTCATAGTAATGGAAGGTGGAAGGGTTTCTTCTGAAGGTCCTTCTGAATATAGTGCCGGTAAGGGCGATTCTGGTGGTGAGGCCTCTGTTTCTATCTTCCTTGACCAATCAGATAGTGACAAGAAAACTTTAACTGCCCTTTGGCATGACTTCGAAGAAGTTAGCCAACAGAAAAGAGCAGCTTCAGGCGTTGAAGTTCCTTCCATGCATCCTGAGTCTGGACAGTCCAGAACTCCCAAAGTGACTGCCGAGGCTTCCGGGCAGTCTAAGCAACTTATCAGGTCCAAGGACAAACTTAGTGTTCCCTCCTCCTACACTGAAATTGATCTCCCGTCGGCCATTGAACGTTTTGACTTTCCTTCTTCGTACTATCTTAGAGCTCCCAATCCTAACAAGAGGGTCAATTCGAATCCTTCCGACGAATTTTCCTTGTATATAGATACACTGGAAAGTGGAGTTCGTTTTCCATTCTTCAATACTTTGTTTTCCGCTCTTTTAAATCATTGGGACATTTGTCCCGGAATGCTTCTCCCCAATAGCTGATGTCTCATCGTCAGCTTTTTGGATTTATGTTTTGAACTTGGTATCACACCTTCTCTCCCTCTTTTTGTACATTTTCATGTTCTTTCTCTTTCAAACCCTTCTGTGAAATCCCACCAAATCCAAACCTTGCTGCTGTGCCAAATGCATACCTACCATATACATTGTTCAATTTATTCTCTGTCGTATGAGTTGACTAGTTTCAATTGGTAGAAGTTTACCTCGAAGCTGATATTTTCTCCCTTCTTTTTCTTCTTGTGCCTTCTATTCCCTTTGATAGGAGGGTGATCTTAAGTCATTCCCATGACTGATCCTTCTATCCTTGCTGTTCTAGAGTGGATCTCCATACACTCTATAACCTTGTGAACTCTCCACATGATGACTTCAAAGAGAAATCAAGTGTGATCTTCATGATTTGTTATTCCTTCTAATTGTTTAAAGACTTCAAGCTTTTCATCTCCTGTTCCTCAATCAAAGGTTAGTAATCTCTCTTGTGTTGTATTGATCTACTCATACTATGGTTTATTCTTTGTGATTGAGATTTAGAAGAAGATGCTACATCCTTGCAACCATCTCTTCTACAATCTCCTGTCATTCTTAAAGTTTTATGATCTTCATATTGATCTTTGCCATGATCCTTGTGAAGTCTTCATGAAGCCATTATCATACTTTCGATTTGATTTCAAGGCATGTTAGATTTATTCCTTGTTTTCTTACAAAAGACTTATTGTTTATTTATTTTCTGTAGATTTTGAGAGAAGAAAGTCAAGGTAAAAGCAATGTATCTCCATCTCTTTCAAAAGCCTAGTACTCTCTCAATTTCGAGGATGAAATTATTTTAAGGGGAGGAGAATGTAAAATCCGACCCAAACCTAGCCAGGACACCCTATTTGTTTTTGGTGAAGAAAGAATCGTTTGATGTTAGACCTTAAAGTTGGACCTTGATTTCAGTGTTATTATCTTTGAAAGCCTTAGGAAGTCATGCCAAACCTTTCCCTTAGGGTAGATCTGTAATGTCTGGCCTTATCCTAACCTTGACCCGGCCCGGAATCTGTTATGTTTGAAGGTCCGAAGACCCGAAGGGGGGGGGGGGGAAGAGACTTGTGGACCCTTTTTTTTTGTGATTTGGTGTCGGAGCCCAAGCCCATGGACATTGACGATGATGTCCCTCACTTGAGAGCATTGTCAGTGTTAGTTTTGAATCTGCGCACCGAAGAGGGATGAATTACTTGAAATACCTAATGAACTCATGTACTCAATCCGAAAGTATTTCCCAAAACTAGACTTCTTGATGGACTTGTACGAGAAAAATCCACTCAATTTGACCCCATATAGCCCTCCAAATCCCTGTCCGAAGTTGCTGAACTATGTCTGGCAAATCCTGTTTGCGCATTGAAGAAGGTGAGCTTATTTGGTGGATCTAATGAACTCCCATGCTTGATCCAAAGGTATTTCTAGAAACTAGACTTCATTATTGACTTGGAGAAGAAAACTTCACTCAATTTGACCCCGTATAGACCTCTGGAATCCTGTTCGAAGTTGCTGAACTATTCTTGGATTTTCTGCTGAAACCTGTTTTGGTCGATGCCATCAACCAAAGAGCATCGACCAAAGTTGCCTAGATTCGAGAAAAAGATGCTTTTTGGATATTCCTTCCTCTATTTAAGTGAAACCTCGAACCTAAAACCATATTTTACTCATTTCAACAGCTGAGAACGTGGGAAGGCTCCTCTTAGGCTCCTCCTTGGCTTGGGTGATGATCTTCTACAAGAATCATTGTCTCTCTTCTCTAATCTCTTCTCCAAGGTATGTAATCTCTCACTCTCTCTCTAACCTACTTCTACCTCATCTTGTTCATGCTACTGAGTTCATGAAGAAGGTGTTGCAACCTTGCAACCACCTCTTCTACAAGCTCTTTTGCTTAGATTAAACCTCTCTTCACCCTTTCCATGCTATGATTCTCATACATGATGTTCTTGCTTTCTTATTTTGATTTTTCTCTTCTTTACAACATAAATTCATCTCTTAATCTGATTTTCTCTTTCAATTAGGTCTGATTATATGTTAGTAATTGTCTATATTCTGTTGTTCATCATTCTATTGATTAAATTCCTAAGTTCTCTTGAATTTGCAATGATTTTCATTGAAGACTATGGTTCTAGCATATAGAACATAGGATTCAAATTGGGGGTTTTCAATTTGACCATTAGATCATGTTAATTCTTGCTAAGTAGTCTCCTGCTAATGTTCCTAGCATCCCCTCCAAGTTTTGGATCGATCCGAATCCCGGAAGACCAATTTCAGACCAATCCCCAAAACCCATTATGCAGCCCTGAAGACAATTTTGGTCGATCCTCTTTGGTCGATGCCATCGACCAAACATGATGCTGACAGCAACCTTGCTCCATTTTGACCCGTTCGACCTCCGATTTTCCCAATTTCTTTTCTAACCATTCATTTATGTTTGTCTAGGGTTTTAATACCATCTTTGGATCATTCTTTTGAGATTATTGGATTATCATCATCGCGACTTAAGGTAAGGATGGTTGTTACCATAACTACTATGTGATTCTTGCTTCTATGTTAGAGACTTAGTAGATTTACCTTCTTTATCGTATTTCCTACAGTATATTATTGTTATAAGTACTTCAAGTATAGTAGTGCCATGTTTACATATTCTTTTGTTATCATGATTATGTACTCTTAATAAATTCATATGTAATTGATCATGTTATGGTATGTATCTTTCTATATGATGAAATGTCATTTATGTATGATATGATGGAATTGAGAATGTGATTGAATAGGTATGATTTGGGATTGGGGAATGTCCTATTGACATTTCTGTCCTTGGACATCAGAGGGAATAGTATGGGATGTTCTCCGAAGATGTCCATCGACGCTTTTCCGAATTATTGGATGACATACATAGGACTTGTCTAGATGTATGGCTAGGATGTCCCTGTCGTATCAGACCTGAATTGGAAGCGCATTGAGACCGAACGACCTGTGGTAGTAGTGTGGATTTGTGGGCGCTCAAGACCGGTAACCATCCCGTGAGAAGACATAAATCGCATTGCGGATACCCGAAAGGGGCCATTTATTGGTAGGGTTGCAAATTGCTAGACTTGGGCTCACGGGTGCTCAAGACCGGTAACCAACCCGTGAGAGGACTTGAGAGCTTCCCGTTTACTGTTTTTGGATGATCAATAGGGTTGATGAATCCGTAATCCCGAATTACGCTGACTCTAGTGTGAAGGATACTGGAAAGGATCGCCCGAGGCGAGGAATGGACTTATCTGGATCTGAGTTGATATGACTGACTAGATGACTTGCATTGGGTTAGGCTTTGCGGTGACATGCGCCAATACTTAGACCAAGTGGTGATGTGAGAGAGTGGTGACCGAATCCCCTACCATGGTTTGAGAGGACTTTACCCAACTACCACGACGGTCCCAAGATAAGGAATTGGTTGAGGGGGAGTGACTAACGACCCAAAGAAGTATGGTGCTATGACTTAAAGCATGTCTACATTAGAGACTAGCATACATAGAGTTACAATCATAATTGCATCATGTGTTTCATATCATATTGCATCATGCTATGCTTTGTATCATGTATCTATGTTATTGTGGAATAACCTGCCTTGCTGAGTTCTTTTGAACTCACTTCTTTTTGCAACATCTTTTGTTAGACTCTACTGCAGGTACTACTACTGTTGACTATGATGGTCAACACTCTGAAGACCAAGTTGATGACCCGTACCCCACTGGTCACGGTGTACAAGTTGTTAAAGACTAGTAGTTCGAGATTGGGACTTATCTGGAGCAGTTCAATTTTATATTTATATGTTAGGGATGGGATATCGCCTCATTCCCTTTTTAACCTTTTTATTTGAATTGTCGAGACCGTAGTTTAGTTTGTTCCCTTGTCATTTTGGGAATAGGTTGTAACCCTTAATTTTATTTGATCTACCTTCTGCCAATGTTGTAGGGGGAATTTCCACCTCATCTCTGCATGTTGATCATTTATTTTATTGGTATCTTTTCCGCACTCTGATGTTATTTGTGAATCCTTCTAAGATATTTTCTTGACTTTTATTATTAAATTATTTGAATACAAAGAATTGTTCTTGCTTTTGATTATATTATTGTGCTAACTGGCTATGATCGTTCCTAAACTTGATCGGCGGGATAGTGATTCACTCCCCGGGTAATCCAGATAGGGTACCCCCTTGGTGGATTTAGGGCGGGATGTGACACCTTCAGGTTAGGTTTTTCTTTCCAAGCGCAATAAAGTTGAGCTTGGATGGTCGAGCAGTATCCTCGCTAGGGGAACTTGTCCTTCCAATCACAGAGGATGGCGCAAATGGTATTTTTTTTGCCGAGCGGCTCAGTCAAACCTCGATTTCCTGATCACGTGAAAGCTGCTTACTTCATATTCTGAAGGTAACCGGGTCCTTCAGCTATCCAAAACCGAAAGAGTGGCTGCCAGGAAGATCAAGTCCATTCCATGGTATCATGAAATACATGGTTATAAGATGGAATACACCCCAATTCTTCAGTATTGGGGTCTAGCTCGCTGTGAGCTTTTTAACTGTTGTGTTTGGCTTTTTTGAGTGTACTGTAGCTTGATTCAATTTTTTGACTTTTGTTCTTCCTTGCAGTGCCTCCTAAGGTTAACCCAGAGAATCATCGAGCCAAGGCTGCCAAGGCCATTGTAGCTGCAGAACAATGGTCCCCTCAGACACTGACGGCGGATAAGATAGCTGCTTTGCCCCCTCCAGACCCTTCTTACAAGGGTATTAGAAATTTGAAGCCAATAATTGAACCCTTGGGCAAGGGAAAAAGGCCAATCATGGAAGAGGCCGAAGTTCCTTCCTCAGCTCAAACCAAGAGGAAGCACGACTCGATTGAGGCATTCGTCCCGAAGAAATCCCAAAAGAGCAAAGACTCCGAGGAGGTTTTTGTTCCATAATGGACGTTGAGTGTGTCAGACCGGTTCACGCAGGACCATGAGAAAGCTGCTGAATGGAGCTCTCTCAGCTTGATGCCAGCCGACCATCAGGCTCTGGAGTCCTTGAGTGACGATACCCTCGTTCGTCTCTTAACAAGGTACTTCCCTTGATTTCTTGTCGCTTGCTTAATAATGCTTCTTAGGATTTTCTTTGTTAATTTATCTGTTTTCTTAGGAATGTTGTGCTGAGCTTCTACCAACATATTGAGGCTTTGAACCGAGTTGGTTGCAGTGGTTCCCTACTCCAAACTCGTGAAGAGCACTTGGTGATGGCAAATTCTGAAGTGGAGCGGTTAAAAAAGGAGGTTGTAGGGTTGAAAGAAGAGAATGACAAGGACAACACTTTGAAGAAAGAACTTGACTTGTCCATCAGTCGTGCTGGTGCTTTGGAACATGAAGCAAAGAAACATAAAATGCTTGCTTTCGAATGTACTGAAAAGCTCGAGGTTTTGTCCCTCGAATATGATCATTTTAACGAGGTGGCCGTTCCCAGCAAACCTGAACATCTTTCTCAAGATCTTCGGAGGGACTACATTAGGAAGTATCTGAACAACGTCCTTTTCAGCGATCTAATGACTTCGTACAACCTTCATGCCTACCGAATGGGACAAAATGATGTCTGGAAGGCTATCCTTAAGGCAAACCCTACTTTCGATACAACTCCTTTTCAGAGTGTTTGCACAGAGAAGTCTTCGACACGCTCGGGTTGCCTTTGCCTGACTGGGCTCTAGAAGAAGAGGATCCTATTCTGGAAGATCCGAATATTGAAGATTTTCTTAATGACTCACCACCTCTTCCCGAAGAACCTCAGTGACCTGCTCCAATTGCGGATCCTTCCGCAAAACTTGTCCAAGAGAAATAGGAAACTGTTTTCTTTTTTTTTGTAAGGGTTGGCCCCCCATGGCCTATGATAATGACTATTTATCTCCTTTTTCTTGAACTCTTTCAATAGCTGTTGCAATGATCTAGCAGTACTTTCTCATAGCGTACTTAGAAAATTTACTTCATTTCCTTCCTTCAGAATCATGTTCAGGAACTGAACTTGGCTTTTTCTAAAATAACCTTGTACCTTCGCCGAAGTTGACGTTCGGGGATCTTAAAGGGATTAACGTTCGGGACCATCGGAATTTACCTGGCCGAACCTTTTATGACACTTGGAGCATTTCTTTCTAGGTTGCTCCCCCTCTATGAAGAAGCCCAAACGTTTCCTCGTATTTGCGTACTAGTTTTTCTTCCCAAGAAATTGGGAATACTCTTTTCATTTAATATTGGTGTGACGGTTGATGTTTGGCTTGTATCCTCGTATCAGGTGCACAATGCTCCATGTGGAGGCTTGGGATGAACTTATCTTTTGAGTTATGAATTTGAAACGTCATTATTCCCTGACCGTTGATCTTGCATTTGTGTCGAAATTTGAAACGTCCCTTATATTTTGACCATTGATCTGTGTGGGTTTTCAACCGTCACGTCGCTTCATGAGGCTATTTAAGTCCCTCAAGGGTGCTTCATTTTGTCTTCGTCACTTGCAAGAATAGTTGTTTCTCTTTGCCTTTGCTGCCTCTGCATTTTTATCTTCTGATGATACCCAAATCAGAACCTGAACAAGTGAGTTTTCCTTCTCTTCTTTTCTCTATTCAGTTCCAAAACGAACTTCTTCTCCTTGAGTAACCTCCAAAGTAGCATACTTGGGGGTTATTCATTCCGGAAGTTCTTTGCTGGATATCATTCTCTGATGTCTGAACTGTACATCAGAACATTAGACATCTAGGGCGCGTTTGATAACGTTCTTAAAAAACGTTTCAGGCGTTCTTCTGTTCTTTGGGAACGAAAGAACGGGTTAAAGGCGTTTGATAAAACGGTCCGTTCTTCTGTTCTTTAAGAACTGACCAGTTAGAGAAGTGTTCTAAAGAATGCTTTTGCCAGAACATAAAAAAGATGTTTTTACCAAAGAACAGAAACAGAAGTGATAAAATTGGTTCAAATTGAAGCCTTAGAACAAGTTTATCAAACACCAACTTATTTTTTCAACCAAAAAAAAAAAAAAAAAAAAAAAACACTAATATATTCTATTTAGTATTTTAAAAATATTTTCAGAACAGATTTATCAAACGCCCATTTTCAAGTAAAGAACGGTCTTTTAGCATAGAAACATTAAAAAACGGTTTTGCATAAGAACTGGTTTCTCAGAACGGAAACGTTACCAAACGCATACCTAGGGTTTTTCTCCTTCTTTTGTTTTTTGCGTTGGTTGACCTCTTGAACTAACGGTATTTGTTTTTTCTCGCAGTGCCTCCAAGAGTTAACTTGGATGTGGTTAGGGCAAAGTCTTTCAAGAAAACTACTCTAGTACTGACAAAGGTTGTTCCATCTGAAGAGACTGTTGTTGGCGATCCTACTAAAGTTCAGATTCCCACAGCCTCTGTTGATGCTTCTGTCAAAGTTCAGATTCCCACAGCCTTTGCTAGTGGCTCTCTCTCACCTTCTTCCATGATGGAGACCATTCGGTCTCCTAAGGAAGACGTTATTCCTTCTGTCGTGACTCGCACTTTTGAAATTCCTGTTGGTGCCTCGTTGGCATCTTCCTCCAACCCCCCCCCCAGGCGTGGAGATTCCTCCTCCGTCCGTGGAGGAGGTTTTTGTAGAGGCCGAGGGTGCCGCTTCTAAAAGAAAGCATCATCGGTCAGATGATGATGATGTGTACAGGCCTTCTTGGTCACTGAAGAGGTCTGACTTGGTGACGCGCGACTTTGAGAAGGCACTAGAATGGTGCACTTCTGCTCAGATGCCCGCCGAGAGCAGAGCCTTCACTGATGTCTTGGATAGGAATTTTGTAAAGTCTCTTGTGCTGTAAGTATCTCTTCCCTGCTTTTCTTTCCAAAAATTTTTTACTCTTGACTAACTCTTGAAGTATTGCAGGAGCCTTGCTAATAACTTCCACAAGCAGGTGGAATCAGCTTTTAGACTCAGTAGCCTAAGTAATAGTCTCTCTCGGCTTCAAGAGGAATCCAAAGCCAAAGATGCCGAGATTGCTCATCTTAAGGATAGGCTTTGGGAAGTTGCCCGAGTGAAGAATTCTGAAATCGTGCAACTTCATTCGGATTTGGATGGTGCTAAGGAGAAAATCCGAAGGCTAGAGCGGGAAGTAGAGAAGCTTTCGGGAGAGCCGAAAGGGTCTGGAGCTAAGGCTCCTGCGCCTTCAAGGCAAGCTGTTACCCTCTTGCCCAGATCTCTTCCGACTGATGTTCGCAGGGCTTGCATCTTCAATATTTGCAGAGTAAGCCATTTGTTAACATGCTGAACACTTATAATTTGCAGGCATATCAGGATGGCGAGAACGGGGTATGGGAGTCGATCTTAAGAAGAAATCCTTATTTCAACACGGCTCCCCACCGCGCAAATTGTTATCCCGAAGTGTTTGAAAAGCTGCAACTTCCTCTTCCTGCTTGGGCCAAGGATGTGGTGGACCTGCCCATTCCAAATCCGAATATAATGCACTATCTTGATGACTCTCCTCCTTTGTCCCCTCTCAAAGGATTCAGCTTATGAAGAGCTTGCCTTGAATGCAGGTCTGACCAAAGGTCAGGCTTCTTCAGAAAAAGTTGGATAAAGAGTATGGAATTGTGGAGGATTTTGTAGGTGGGAGTTTATGGAATTCTTCGCAATCACCGAGGTGGAGAATCAAATGATGAGAGGACCTATGCCTTGAATAGGTCTTAGTCGTTTTAAACCGATGCCTTTACTTAAAGATTTCCGTAGAAATTCATTAAGCCTGAGAAGGTCTCACTTGGGTTTTAAACTGATGCCTTTACTTAAGGATTTCCGTAGAAATTCATTAAGCCTGAGAAGGTCTCACTCGGGCTTAAAACTGATGCCTTTACTTAAGGATTTCCGTAGAAATTCATTAAGCCTGAGAAGGTCCCACTCGGGTTTTAAATCGATACCTTTACTTAAGGATTTCCATAGAAATTCATTAAGCCTAAGAAGGTCCCACTCGGGTTTTAAACCGATACCTTTACTTAAGGATTTCCGTAGAAATTCATTAAGCCTGAGAAGGTCCCACTCGGGTTTTAAACCGATGCCTTTTGATTTTGATCCGTTTGCCGCTGATTATTGTACGTTGCCTCCAATCAAAAGATATTGTGTTGAAACTGGGAATTGCATTGATTGAGTTGAATGTTGTTACATCAAAAATGAAAATGATGATCTTCTTAAGGATAATATTTCTTTAGATGTCTAGCATTCCACGAAAGATCTAGCTCTTTCTCGGTTGCCATGTTCTTCATCTTATATGCCCCCGAACCGATCAGTTTGATTACCATGTATGGCCCTTCCCATGAGGGATCTAGTTTCCTCTGGTGGCCTAGATCAGAAGCTAAGGTATTCCTTAGAACTAGATCTCCTGCTTGGAATTGAAGGCGACTTACTTGAGTATTGTAGTGTGACACTATCCTTTGCTGATAATATTGGGTTCGAGCAATCGCTCTTGCCCAAACTTCATTTAGTAGTTCAAGACTATCCAGCAATCCTTGTTCATTGGCTTTTTCCTCGAATTCTCTTTCTCGAAGTGTTCTAGCCATTACTTCGACTGATGCTAATGCTTTTGATCCATAAGCCAATTTAAATGGTGTTTCTATTGTGGGAGTCCTAACTATAGTTTGATAGGCCCACAGGACGTTGTGCAATTCTTCAACCCATAAGGCTTTATCAGCTTCAAGTCGCTTTTTTATCCCATCAAGTAGCGTTCGGTTTGTAACCTCTACTTGACCGTTGCTTTGGGGATATACTACTGATGACATACGATGCGCGATCACGTAAGTGCTGCAGAATTGCTTGAATTGTGTGCCATGATCGGTCACAAGGATTTTTGGCATCTCGAACCAATAAATGATTGATTCTAATACGAACTTCTCCACTCTCCTTTCGGTGATGGTCGCCAGAGCACAAGCTTCTACCCATTTGGTGAAGTAATCGATTGCTACAATGAGATATTCTCTTCCACCTGCAGCCTTAGTAAATTTTCCCATGATGTCAATTCCCCACATCGCAAAAGGGATGGGATCTAGAATTGATGTCAGGGTTTCAGCTGGCCTTTTGATACCTGTGGAATGGATCTGGTAGTTGCTACAATGACGAACGTATTCCATTGTAGCTTGTTGGAGCTTCGGCCAATACAAACCGAGCCTTAAAATTTTGTGGGCCAGAGCTCGACCGCCCATATGCGCACCACAAATTCCTTCATGAACTTTTGCTAGAGCTATTTCCGATCCTTCGGGACCTAAACATCTCAAGAGTGGTCCAGCATAGGACCTTCGGTACAGCCTTCCATTTTGCATTATAAATCGTGATGCCTGTACCTTAATTAACCATTATTCTTTTGAATCTTCAGGTAGCTTATCGTCTCTAAGATATTCCACGATCGGGTCCATCCAGCATCGTTCCGCTTCAATATAGGAAATCTCCTTCTCCAGACTTCTTGGGAATGCTAATTCCTCAATGTAGACCGAAGGGTCTAGAGTTTTTTCTTTGGCGTTAGCCAGTCTTGAAAGTTCATCTGCCATTGCATTTTCTTTTATTGGAATCTGACATACTCTCAGATTCTTAAATTCCTTCTGCAATGCTTGTACTATTCCTTGATATTTTTGCAAATCGAGGCTCCTTGACTCCGTACTCTCCTTGCACTTGATTGACTATAAGCTATGAGTCACTAAAGATAGTTACCTCTGCTATTGCTAGAGCTTTTGACAATCCAAGTCCAGCTATCAAGGCCTCATACTCTGCCTCGTTATTGCTTGCTTTAAATGTGAATCTCAAAGCGTATCGAATAATGAAACCTGCCGGGCTTTTCAAAAGAATCCCTTTTGTCACCGGTTCCTCGTGGTTTTGTTTGTCTCCCTTTAACGAAGCTGGACAGGTGACCTTGCGATATTAATCTCTCAATATCAGCCTTCAAATGCCTGCAATCATTAGTATAGTGATCGTAGTCTTTATGGAAACGACAATACTTCTCCCTGTTTTGCTCCCCAGGCTTTGATAGAAGCTTTGGTGGCCATTTTAGGATATCCTGCCTCTTGATAATATTCAAGACGCCCGAAGAGTATTCAATGGTGTATGCCTCTTCGAGATGACAATTTGCGCGGTGGGGAGCCGTGTTGAAATAAGGATTTCTTCTTAAGATCGACTCCCATACCCCGTTCATGCCGTCCCGATATGCTTGCAAATTATAAGCATTCAGCATGTTAACAAATGGCTTACTCTGCAAATATTGAAGATGCAAGCCCTGCGAACATCAGTCGGAAGAGATTCGGGCAAGAGGGTAACAGCTTGCCTTGAAGGCGCAGGAGCCTTAGCTCTAGACCCTTTCGGCTCTCCCGAAAGCTTCTATACTTCCAGCTCTAGCCTTCGGAT